>NC_059072.1:240776815-240929315 GCF_020497125.1 Mauremys mutica | reverse complement strand
TGGGAAACAGTTAGAACTGCAGAAACTTCGCAGCTGAAGCTATTGTCTGCATATTTATATACTTGGGGAATTCTAATGCAATATATTTAAAAAAGATTAGTGCTTTTGCTGGAACAACTCTGCAACCTACCCTAAGCTTTAAAAGATATGAGGCAAATGAACCTGCAAATCCTATTCACAAGTGTGGATCCCACTGAGATTAAAGGGACTGCTCCCAGGAATAAGGGTTTGCAGGATCATGCCCTAAGTCAGTGACAATAGAATTAAAAGTGGCTTTTGAAGTACAAGATGGTGGTCCCTCATTTTATGAGGACCAACTCTTACACCTAAGATGTAGAATCATGAAGTAGAGACTAGAAATACCAACGTCACTGCCTCTACAAGCAAATCTTGTTAATGTGTGGCCCTCCTCCCAAACTAAATACTGTATAAGGAAAGTCAAATTGGGATTCCTCTCTGAACAGAGCTCAGGATCATTATTGCTATTTTTAAATTTTTATTTTTTATTTTGAAAGAAATGTATCTACTTAGTAATCAGTAGATAGATGATACAAATCAATACACCTTTCACCAGTATCATATAGAAATATATTCACTAACCCCTCCAGGCCTGCATTAAAATAAATAATAGAATATAAATGTGTGTGTATATATATATTCCAGTACTATAAGGAAAATGGGTGGGGAAAATAAACTTTACTTTCTCTCATCTTCTTCCTAAGGGTGGTGAGGTTTGAGATTGCCCTTTGTTCCATGGGGAGTTCATTCCACAGTCTCATACCCTCCCCCAAGAACATTCTGTCTCCTGACCTGGTGAGCTTTACTCTTACAATAGAAAGCTCCATTGTGCCAGAGGTGTGAACCACGGTCTTCATCCCAGAGATTTAGATGATCTTTTAGATACACTGACCTCCCAGGCCATGGAGCACCTGGAAGAAAAGGAACAAGACCTTGAACTTGATACAATATTCTATGGGAAGCCAGTGTAGAGATGGGAGGTCAGGTTTGATGTGTTTGCAGTGGCCAGTGTTGCTGAGGAGGCATGTTGCAGCATTCCATACTAGTTGACGTTTCCTACCCAGGTATATTGCATTGCTGCAGTCCATCCAAGAGGTGAAAAAGGCACATATAACCAAGGCCAGGTTATCATCTGACGGGATGGGATGAAGTTTTGCTCACTAGATTGACATTACTTATTATGAAAAACTCTGTCACATTTTTGTATAAAACCCCCACAAAATATAGAGCCTTAGTTATGCTTAGTGAGACCTAAAGAGCTTTTTGTCTTGTTTTAGGGCAATAATAGACCTAGGGTCATATTTTTCCTTGCTTGGTATAACTCCATTTAAGTCAATAGAATTATACCTGAGATGCATTTGGATCATAGTATCCTGTAGTCCTTTAGTTCTGAGCTTAAATAAAATAAGATCAGGACCTGAGTGTTAAAATGAAACTTGAAAAATAAGTACAAAAATAAGGAAATCTAATATGATACAATTTAATGTTAATATTAATTTTATTCACAGATCGCTCCCTTGAAGACTAGAGAAGGCTGGTATTGTCCATCTATTGCTCAGTGGCTGCACCTCCATTCTGAACATTGATTTTTTTAGTAAAATGGAAAACTCTAAACATTTAGAGGCTTTAAATCCACTCTGATTGTGTTGTTTTGTAAAGGAGTGAAAGCAGAAAGCAGCACAGTAGGGAGTGTGAGTGTTGTAACTTATCCAATCCTCGCAGCTGGTAAACTTTAAATTAAAGGGAAAGTTAAATCAGGTACCTCTTCCCTCTTCACTTGCTGCTCCCTTCTAGTTTTTCTTGCTTAAAACTAAAATATGAATATGTCAGAATGAGAGAATCAACTCCTTTCTCTGCAGCATGAGAACGGAAAATGTTTCTGTTTTAATGGAATCTCTGCCAAAAGCATTGTCATATTTCACAGGATGCAACTATGGGACTGTTCTATGGCTGGAAGTCCCTTTACATTCCCGGACTATCTCCCAATAGCTATATGTTTTGGATTACTCTTTCTTGCTCTTATTATGGTCATTTCCCAAATATTGATAACCTCTTATTTCTTCCTCACATCTTGCACTGAGAGGGCAGCAAATAGCCTCTTCCAAGACCAAGGCCAACGTTGTCATTGCAATTCTTAACTGGCCACCACAGTCCACTCTTTATCTCTTCTTTCTCAGGGAGGTCAGCTACCTACAGTAAGCCCCCCATTAGGCCAAAATGGCTCGAAACACAAGTCCATTTCTAAAGCTTCTGTGTCTTTGCCACATCTTCTGCCTCATTCTGGTGTCTAAAATGTTTCAAATCTCCATGCCAAGGATTTTATTTATTTTGCTGTAATGCTTGATACAGCTAAAATGTTCATATTAGCTAGCGACTGAATTTACTTTTTCCAGCATTGATAAAAAAAGATTCTACATTTATGAATCCAGCTCACGTTATTCATATTCTATGTGCATGTCACTGACCTGATGTCACTGTGATTTCCCTACAGACTGTTTGGCCAGATACTGTTTGTGTTTCCCTCGAGAGAGGAGAAAAAATGTGATTTTTCAAGAACAGCAGAGCTTGCAGGAAAGTTAAAGTTTTCTGATATATGCAGAGGCTCAGTGCTTCCTTTTTTCACTGCTTGATGCATAGCATCAAAGATGATAACGAAAAATGTTTCTGTTCCTGGCAGAGGCAAAATGTGGGGGTGGGGGCAAGCAGGGTCATGTCCCCCCCCAGATTTTTGACTTAGCTTGAACTGAGCATGCTCAGTAGATTGCTGAAGCCAGCTCTTGCCACCAAAATGACAGGTAGTCTGCCTGTATCCCTGGAGTGTTGGCCCCACTCTCTGCATGTCCAGGAAATTCCTAGTTCTTCCGCACCACCAACCTGTCCACCCAGTTCAAACTCCTCTTCTCCTGATTCCGAGCATCCTGGATGCTGATGTGGAGGTAGAGAAGCATCCTGGATGCTGATGTGGAGGTAGAGAAGCACATCAGAAGTGCAAACTTGTAGAAGATGGGAGTTCTCAGCAAAGAGGAGACAGGGCCGCTCCAGGAAAAAGTCATTCTCTAACTGCCAGCAGCCGAAACCCCTCTTTCTTCCCATACAACAACTGGCCACTTCCCAAACTGTTAAACAGCAGCCATGGAGCAGCCTCATTGTTACTCTGTTGCTTGGGGAAGGATTCATTTCCCTTGATCCCCTCAGAGCACTCCTGTGTACACCCCTGGACTTCCTGGATTCATAGAAAGAGACTAGGAGATGGTAGGGATGGTAGGTTAACAACATGGGGTAGAAAACTTTCTGACATTCAGAGATGACCTGTACCTAGTGGGGGGGAGGGGAAGAGTGAGGGCAGCGGCTTCAGCAGATGTTACTGAGCATGCTCAGGACATGTGAGCATGCTCACTACAAGCCAAGCAGCAACTGGGGAGATGGCATATGATGCCCCCCGATGTCACCTTGCTGGAATTATTTAATACATCAGTCAACTGACACCTTCTACCAATTAAGATAATATTGAAAAAATGGAGCGAGGAGGGCAGAGGGAAATATATGACTGACTTCAGAATTAAGTCTTGATGAAAAAGGGTAGCACTGAAGCAATAATCTATTCTACTTGATGTTTCACAAGCAACAGAAACAAATCTGCCCATTGTCCAGGAGCTTCACTTGACAATGACCTTCTTAAGTAGGAAATTTATCATCATACAGTACAAACAATAAGAAAGAAAAAAAGTTTCTTTGCTGATCCACCATTGTATAGGAGCAGTGATGGCATAAGAGTATTGATTGGGATCTTAGGATTTGAAGGGGCTAGACTTTGTTAAGTTTGCTGCTGTGTGTCAAGTGATCCAAATGGGAAAGTGCTGCTGCATTATCTGTGCCTTGAAATAAAAGATGAAAATAAAGTTCAGCAATCTGCCATGGGTTGTAGTTTGACTGATCACTATTTCTCTATTTGTAACATGCCTTAATGACTGGGCTTTTTCCATAAATTCTTCCTTTGACCTTTCAGAAGTATGTATGACACAATGGGAAGTGCATTTCCCACAGTTTTCAGACCAAGGAGAGATTATATCATACCACTGGAGAGCTTGGCCTAGCACTGCTCCAACATTTCTCTTTTATGTGGCAGCCTAAATCCTTTAATGTCCAGAATCATAGGACACATGTTTAATATCTGTCAAACCAATCTTTGGCTGTAAACTTTTATAGGTGCCTTTTGAAATTAAACTTTCAGTTCATTGTTTTTTTCATGATACTATCTTGTGACAGCAAATTAACATCTTGGGATAATTGCCGATTTTATTGAAAAACTGTGTCAACAGCTGCAAAAGGAGTCCATTTTTAGGTGCAGAGTATAAAAATTAAATTCTCTGACACCACTAAAAGGCTGTGTAGCAGGGTAAACCCTGCTCCTGCTGTGAGGGGTTTAAAAGTGGCCTGGCAGGGCTTGAGAGCGGCTGCTCTCAAGGCTGGGCTGATGGAGGAAGTAGCCACAGCTGGGCCACACCCCGATCAGGCCCAGCTGGCCCCTATAAGAGGCAGAAGAGGCCAGAAACCCAGACAGTCTTCCTCTGCCTGAAGAGGAAGAAGGGCCTGGCTGCAGGGGCTATAGGCAAGGTACCTAGGGTGAAGCAGGGCTGGGGAAGGCTGAGGAGCTGGGGAGTTCCAGCCTAGAAAGCCCCAGGCTGCGGCCTAGCGAAGGGCCATCTGGTACTGGGGGTTGCAGAGGGCAGCCCAGGGGTAGGCCAAGGCAGCAGGTCCAAACCCCTTTGCCTGTGATGAGTAGGCTGATACTGCAATCTGCCTCAGAGTGTGGGGCTTGACAATGACTGGCAGTAGCCAATACTGAGGCAAGGTGGGGCTAGAGGGTAGGAGTTCCCCAAGGAGGGGAGATCCAGAGAGAAAGGGGTTACTGCCAGGGGCAGCACCCCATGTGAAAGGGCACCGGGTCCAGGGAGGGACACGGGGGCCAGAAGACAGGCGGATCACCAGCCTGCAGAGGGCGCTCCAGCACTGGACAGAGCTAATTCCCGGAGTCACCAGCAGGAGGCGCCGCAGGGGTGAGTCCAACCCGTCTACACGTGGTGGAGAATGCGGGCATAGCGGTCCGCCCCTGATACAAGGGGCCAGGGCAAGGACTGAGGACTATTGCCTGGAACAGAGACTTGAGAGACTGAAGAAGATGGACTATTATTGGAGAGCCTGTGTGGCCCGGCTCGCCGAGCAGCAAGCAGGGCTGCTTCAGCTGCTGCGGGGGCGGGCACATGGACCTCAACAGGGGCCAGGCACCTTGGGCTGGAGGCCAGTGCCAGGGCCTAAAGACTGTTTCGCCTGCGAGCAACGGGGACACTTGAGAAGGGTGTGCCCCTACTGGGTTGGGGCAGAGAGGCCTCACCCAGACAAGACTTGAGTGCCCCCTGTGAAGTTAACAGGGGGGCTCCAAACTTGTTGGGCTTGTGGGGAGCAGGGACACCTAAAGAGAGTGTGCCCTCATGGAGCTCCCAAGGCCCGGGCCAGCCCAGAAGAAAGGGCTAGGGCCCAAACAACCAAGACTGGGGCCGTGGCAGGGGGAAGGCGCCAAGGGTGCTTCCACTGCCACACCAAGGGCCACATAAAGAGGCATTGCCCCCTGAGGCAGAGAGGGGGAGTGTCCGAAACTAAGGCTCGGTCTGGGACTAGCCGCCAAGAAGGGGTAGTCCAGACTGAGGCCCCTAGAAAGAAAGGGGCTGGGGCAGAGAGGCCCCACCTTAATCAGGGAACCCACACAAGGGCCAGGAGGGCCGATGTGGGAACCCAAACAGAAGTGGGAACCCAAACAGAAGTGGGGACCCACGTAGGACTAGGGAGGTCTACGGTGGGAACCCAGACAATGGAGGAAACAAGCAGGCTGCTCCAAGTGCTGGAGAGCCTGTGAGCAGAAAGAGATTCTCTGCAGGCCCAGCTGAGGAGAAAGCTGGGCCGGTAGAGCACCCCGCCTGCCCCCCGGTGGAGGGGTTCTTGAGGTGGGGGGTGTGTAGCAGGGTAAACCCTGCTCCTGCTGTGAGGGGTTTAAAAGTGGCCTGGCAGGGCTTGAGAGCGGCTGCTCTCAAGGCTGGGCTGATGGAGGAAGTAGCCGCAGCTGGGCCACACCCCGATCAGGCCCAGCTGGCCCCTATAAGAGGCAGAAGAGGCCAGAAGCCCAGACAGTCTTCCTCTGCCTGAAGAGGAAGAAGGGCCTGGCTGCAGGGGCTATAGGCAAGGTACCTAGGGTGAAGCAGGGCTGGTGAAAGGCTGAGGAGCTGGGGAGTTCCAGCCTAGAAAGCCCCAGGCTGCGGCCTAGCGAAGGGCCAACTGGTACTGGGGGTTGCAGAGGGCAGCCCAGGGGTAGGCCAAGGCAGCAGGTCCAAACCCCTTTGCCTGTGATGAGTAGGCTGATACTGCAATCTGCCTCAGAGTGTGGGGCTAGACAATGACTGGCAGTAGCCAATACTGAGGCAAGGTGGGGCTAGAGGGTAGGAGTTCCCCAAGGAGGAGAGACCCAGAGAGAAAGGGGTTACTGCCAGGGGCAGCACCCCATGTGAAAGGGCACCGGGTCCAGGGAGGGACACGGGGGCCAGAAGACAGGCGGATCACAGGCCTGCAGAGGGCGCTCCAGCACTGGACAGAGCTAATTCCCGGAGTCACCAGCAGGAGGCGCCGCAGGGGTGAGTCCAACCCATCTACAGGCTGTTTTTCACATCTTGTACTAAAAAGTTACTTTAAATCAATTTCAGTCATATTCTTCTAAAAACCCCCTCCAAACATAAATAGGCTGTCGGCTTCTACAAATTGCAGTATGCTCAATGGAAATCAGAACATGCTAAGAAATTATGGTACCCCGTGCAGTAAAAAATCATTGACAAGGACTCCGTCTCATCAAAATGCAGCTTATTATTGAACAACATGAAAACATGCTGGATGAGATTTTCAGAACTGGTGAAGGGAGGTAACCGTACCAGTCTACTTGAAAACAATATGAGTTGTGCGGCTAAATCCCCTACTGGCTTTGAAAATCTCAGTTGTTGTGAGTAACATGGCCTTAAAAAAGCATACTTATGATGGTGAAAGTGCAAGCAGCAATAACTTTTTAGACAAAACTGCCAATAGCAATTATAGTTTAGACAGCAAAGGAATCAGTTAACCAGCTTAAAATCAATTTATGTCGAGCTCGGCAGCATGGCAAAGAAATAATTAATCAAATTTTATCATAGCATGAACAGATTCATGGATTCCAGGGCCAGAAGGGATGGTTGTAATCATCTAGTGTTACCTCCTGTATAACACAGTCCAGAGAACTCTTCCCAAAATTCCTACAGTGTATCTTTTAGAAAAACATCTAACTTTGATTTAAAAATTGTCAGTGATGGAGAATCCACCATGACCTTTGGTAAATTGTTCCAAGGGTTAATTACCCTTACTCTTATTCCCAGTATGAACTTTCTGGCTTCAAGTTCCAGCCATCAGATTGTGTTACATGTTTGTCTGCTAGATTGAAGAACCCATTATCAAACCAAAGTAGCCCATTTAGGTACTTATAATCAAGTTACCCTGTAACCTTCTCTTGGTTAAAATAGATTACGCTTCTTGAGTCTATCACTATAAGGCATTCTGTCTAATCCTTTAATCGTTCTCATGGTGTCCAAGAACCAGCCAGCTAGCGCAGGATCATTTGGGTGGAGCATGTTGTGGAGCAATCTTACTGCTCCTGTCAAAAGGCAGTGACATGAGTGCTCTGCGTCTGTAGCTAGAAGGCTACACCTTGCAACGGCTGTGGTGTACCAATCAAGGCAGTCGCTGGTTGCCCAATCTAGTGCTTTTGTTGAACGCTTGCTTTCAGTCCTACCTTGCAGTGCCACAGAGGTGAAGAAACTTTCTATGCCATGGTCTCACACTAGAAGCCCGGAGAGTTCATTGCTACTCTTTAATTTACTCACAATTAAGAAAGCAACTGGTTCAGGGTGGTTCCCATATGAAGACAATAAGGTCTACATGTATCAAATGCTTGAAGATGATGACTTATTTCATGCGGTAACAGGATGATTTTGGTATATCTCTTTAGTGCAATAAATAGGGCTGAGTAAAGTGAAGCAGCCTAGATAATAATAGTAACAGCTGTATTATGATGAACTTCAAATAAAAGAGGGAGAGGCCCTCAGCTGGTGTAAATAGGTGTAACTCTATTGAAGGCACTATGCCAATTTATACCAGCTGAGGATCTGGCCCAGATTTTTGTCACACACCTTAGTGCTAAAATATTAAATATTGTTACCCAAATAGCAGTGGCTGAGAAAACATCAGCAATATAATCTGTTGCCAGCTGATGACTTTATCATTCAATCTGCTGTGGTGACACAAGACCAAAGAGCTCTTCCCTAGTGCTACTTTTGTCTTAGTCCTGTATCTAAGAAAAATAAAGATAAAATAGCCAAGTTTCAAGGTGCAAATCACTATTTAAGATAAATTAGTTTAGATGGAGAGTGCTGAAATTTGCCTCTTAGGGTGTAAACAGGCTCATAGACCTTTTAGGCTAAAGTCGATTTTTTAAAACATGCATGAGGTCATAATACTATTTTTGTTTTTTTGTTACAAAATCCTTTCACAAAACTGGAGAAAGGCAAGAAATGCAAGAGGAATGTTTTTTTCCAGGAGGATGTCTCTTACCCACTAACTTCAACCCTGGCCAGAATGTTACTCACATGATCTGCAGCAGCAGAAGACCTGTGTATTGTCCAAGGAAGGTAATGACAGGCAATTTAAAAACATGTGCAAAACACTTTAATCGGCTTGACAGCTGTTTCACATGGAAATTGTATGTTCATATTTGAATGGGAAACTGTTTACAAGAGGCTGATGAAGGATGTCTCAGACAGGTTCAATTTATGCAGTCTGGCTTTAGGAAGTCACAGATCCAATTTTATTGCTGATTTAGATATCTGAATTCTTGGGATTCTAGTCACACACATTTTTATATGTATGGACACTACCCTAATCTTTTCAGGCTTTAGCTTAGTTTTAAAGATGCTGAATGGGGTAGGGCAGCGGCTAGTGTTAAAATGATCTTTGATCTGGGGAAAAAGCAGTTTTGTTTAACTGTTTGACAAACCCAAGAAGCTAAATCTCTCTCCTGTTTTACTTCAGGTGTCTGCTATAGAGAGGCACGCAGTTGCCATACACTGTACTACCAACATACAAAACCAGTTTAGTACCTGAGAACAGAATAGAAAATGAGTATGTATAGTGATTGCACTTAGCAAGCAGGGAGAGTAGTTGCGTTCTGCCTGAAAGACAGGTCCAAAGTTGGGTAACACTATACCACTGTGTCCCACACACATCTCAGGCACTTCAAGGAAAGATAGGTCAATGCTAAAAGTGACTGCTGGGATACTTAGTTATTGCCACAGATTACAAAGTGACTGAGCGAGGGACAGCAATGAAAAACCTAAGAAGGTGGACAAAATAAATTCCTTCTTTATTACAGGTCTCTAGGACACTCCTGCTGTCTACTCTACTTTAGCTCTCAACTATATTACCTTCTTATAGAGATAATTAAAAGTAAATGAAGAACAGACATTTAGGACTGGGAGGAGGGGAAGAGATGAATGAGAGAGAGAATCCAAGGTCCAGTGACTGGCCCCTGGGATGGTAAAAGAAAAGTCCCATTATAGAATAAACGATTTATTAGTCTTCATTCTCTATTTAGTGCCTAAATACTGCAGCAAAGTGAAAGAAGAGAGAATGCTTATAATAAATCAATAATTACATTATTATAACAATATCCCATTAATAGAATTCTGGGGTCAGATTGTCCTGGGAGATATCAGTGATGACAACTTCAAGCATTCAAAAGTCATTTGTCCAGCCCCCAAAAATCATGAGATTGGCTTAAAAATCATGACATTGAAAATAATAAATGTTTGGGTTCTTCTTATTTGTCTTCTGATTTCTGAACTTGTCATGTTCACATTTTCAAACTTTTCTCTGCAACCCTAAAGGCTAGAAACATACTTTTATAAAAATGAAAGCAGAGATTCCTATGTAATCATCTGAGTCCAGGATCAAGGGCTTTAACAGAAACACCAAAAATTGCAAGACTTAACTCAAAAGACTTGGCAACACATGCAACTCTTGTTGACTACAATGGGATTCACTCACGATGGAGTTTTAAGAGTGTGTAAGAATATTCCTTACAAGCAAAATTCTGTCAAGAAAAGTGCAAATAGAAGACAGCAAAAATAACAGTACACATTACCTGTAGTGCATATTACCCTACCATGTAGACAAGGCCTAAGTTGGTGAAACTTGCACCTTCTTCAGGCCTCTTCAACAAACACACTAAAGCAACTTAGATTCTTTTACATCTACCCAGACTTCCAAGGGAAGATTCTGATCTCATTTACAATGGTGTAAAGCCATTGACCTCATTATTATATTATATTGACTGTATTGAATTCAGTGGAGTTACTCCAGATTTACCTTGATGCAAGATCAGAATCCCCTTACACATCATATTTGAATTAGGCCCAACAGATCTCATTGAGTCTAAACTGGTGTAACCCAAACACCAAACGGGTAGAAGTATAAGTGAAGGTAACTCTCATTCTACTTTAGCTTACTCCTTCTTACACCTTCTTCTGGTTCCTCAATGTGTCTTTTACACTAGCTCAGACTCACGCATCAGACATTGATATATATCAGCCTAAGGGAAGTTTAATTTACACCAGCTTAGAGGTCACCTCTGAATTTGGCCCAGTGTGTCTGACCTAACAGGAAGAAGAATTTAGAAGAAGGGGAAGGAATGTCAGGAGTAATTTTATACTGGTGCACTATCCACTCCTTAGACAGAGCAAGAATCCCAGAAGCTACTACTAAGCATTCCATTGCATTCATACCAAATTAAACAGAGATATTCGACTTTGAATATGAAATCCCCCAAAGGTACTAGGTCCCTTGAGAGGTGTTACATGAGTCTATATCATCAGGGATGGCTCAGTGGCTTGAGCATTGGCCTGCTCATGAAATCCCCCCAAAGTTTGGGGTTTGATTTTGAATATGAAATCCCCCAAAGTTACTAGGTCCCTTGAGAGGTGTTACATGAGTCTATATCATCAGGGATAGCTCAGTGGGTTGAGCACTGGCTTGCTAAACCCTGGGTTTTGAGCTCAATCCTTAAGGGGACCATTTAGGGATCGGGGGACGGTGGGGAACTGTCAGGGACAGTTCTGCTAGTGAAGGTAGGGGACTGGACTCGATGACCTTTCAAGGTTCCTTCCAGTTCTGTCAGATAGATATGTCTCCATATATCACAGAAAGTCATTGGGTAGCTTTCTACAGTAAAGGATTATCACTGGCACATTTGTCACCCAGATTTATCAAATCCTCACCCACCATGCGGAACTCACAAATGCCCTCAGTCTACTTTAACTTTCCTCAGAAGGACTGCAGTCTGCCCCACCTACTCCTTTCTGAGTAGTTCATGCCTGGCCTCCCGCCACTGTGGGTAACAACAATTTCTTCTCTCAGTAGGAAACCCTTATCCCCACTTGTAGTGAGGTGGCCTGGCTCCCGGCCGCACCTGAGAGGGAGGAACCAGAACAGCCACCTCAGTGGGCGGAGCCACCGCCGCCTGTCCCCGCCCCCCGGAAGTCAAGGGGTGGGACAGGAAGTATAAAGGCCCGGCCCCAATGCTCAGTTGTTGCCCGGCGGCCGGAGAGGATAGACGCTCCTGACCGAGCTCCCGCTGGACCGAGCCGTCCCCGAGCCAGGTATCCGGAGGTGGACGGACCGAGCCTTCCCCGAGCCAGGTATCCGGAAGAGGACGGACCGAGCCTTCCCCGAGCCAGGTATCCGGAGGAGGACTGGCTGAGCCTGCCCCGAGCCCGGTACCCTGAGGAGGACTGGCCGAGCCTGCCCCGAGCCCGGTACCCCGAGGAGCCGTTCGAGCGCTACCCTGACCCGAGTCCTGAGGAGCAGCCCGAGCCAGCCAGCCCTCCACACGTCGGGGAGCCCATGGTGTGGGACCCCGCGCCCGACCCCAGAGACGAGCAGGTACCCATAGAGGGGGAGATGGAGTGTAGCCCGGGGGTAGCTGACCCCTGTCAGGCTGTAGGCACCGAGGTGCCCATGTCAGTGTGTTGCGGTCAGGACCCCACTGACCAGCAGCAGTGATAGCCGCTAATAGGGCCCCGGGCTGGGACACAGTGGAGTGGGTGGGCCTGTGTCCCCCTGCCACCCCACTCACGGGTGGCAGTCTCCCCCTCACACCAGCGCGCAGGCACAGAAGCCTGCACTTGCCTGATTGCTGCTCAGCTCCTGATACAAGGACCTGGGCCTCTGAACTAGTGTTGTTGCTCAGCTCCTGGGACAAAGACCTGAGCCCCTTGAACTATTGGTTGTTGCCCCGCCCTGACCTAGGGCTTGGGCTTACTGACTATTGTTGCTGCTCAGCTCCTGCTGTAAGGACCGGAGCCTAGAACTGCTGTTCGCTGCCCCGCCCTGACTGAGGGCCTGGGCTTACCTTATTGACTCTGGGTGCTCAGCTCCTGCTGTAAGGACCTGAGCCTAGAACTGCTGTTCGCTGCCCCGCCCTGACTGAGGGCCTGGGCTTACCTTATTGACTCTGTGTGCTCAGCTCCTGCTGTAAGGTCTGAGCTCAGAACTGCTATTTGCTGCCCACCCTGACTGCGGGCCTGGGCTTAATCTACTGACTCTGTGTGCTCAGCCCCTGCCTGAGGGTCTGAGCCTAGAACTGCTGTTTGCTGCCCGCCCTGACTGAGGGGCTGGGCTTTATTGACTGTGTGCCTTTTGTTCAGCCCCTGCCTGAGGGGCGGAACCCCTGGACCTTCAGAGACTGACTGCTGATTGCCGCTGTGTAGTGAGGCGGCCTGGCTCCCGGCCGCACCTGAGAGGGCCGAGCCCCCGCACCGGACACTTACACCACTACAGAGAGAGAAAGAGTTTCTCTTTGCACTTACTTTTGTTAGTCCCGTTTTGGAGTGCACCCAGGCTTGAAACATGGTAAAAGCTTTAACGAGCACTAAAGTTGTCTGGCTGATTTTAAAAGGTTTACAAAGTTTTAATCCTCCAGTTGGAGATTTAAGGCATACTTCTGTCACATTCTATAATCTCTGAACTGAGGGAGTTTCTTTGAGTCAGGAGAGAGTAAAGACAGGTTAGGCTCCCATCATTCTGTTCTAGCTCTAGAAAACAAGGAAAACCAATATTGGTCTCACCGCTTGTTTGCTGATCTGTGGCCTAACCTTTAGGGTTACCATTCACTGGGGGAATTTATAACATGGAGCCTGATCCTGCCCGCTTAGGATTTGTCTACACTTAAAAGTTTTGCCACTTTAATTATGCCAGCATAATTAAAGTGGCATTAGCCCCTCCTACTGGGGACACCGTTGTTCTGGTCTAAAAGTGGTTATACTGGTATAGGTTATTCTGATTCAGAAACCAGAATAAACTACACTGGCATAAGGCATTTTATACTGGTATAACTGTATCTACATTAGGACTTGCACCTGGAGATCTATGTTGGCAAAACATCACACATAGTTAAACCAATAAAACTTTTCTCACGTAAACCAGCCCTGACTGATATAACTAGTTCCTTTTGAAGTCACTAACATGTGTGAATAATGAGGATGACAGTTATTATACTATTTATTAAAAGACCACTATCAACTTGAATCTTTTGAAATTGACAAATAAAAAAAAAACAGCTTTCCAGTACATCACCCTTTATGTCCTGATCTTTTTGTTTTTTAAAATTCTGTTCCCTTGTTTGTATTTCGAAGAGACTTTTGGGCCGGACTGAGCAGAAACAATAACATGCTCAGGTCCAACCTTCCTTCCCCTATTTCTCTCTGTGCACACAGCTGCTTGCTGCTTACCGCCCATTTCTTTATGTTTCAGCTTTGATGCTGCTGTTACTCTACTTCTTCAGGTGACATCAACCACCACCTTCCATCTTTCACAGCTGTGAAAGAGTTGTGAAGCTTCCAGTCTCCTTTGGATACCACTTGATCTGTTGTTGCCTCTGAAATACGTGCCTCTCTTTCATCCTCCGCTATTACTGCTAAACACCCTTTTGCAGAGCCTGGGGAAGGGTGTGCATCATTGATGAAGTGCTGACCCAAAGGGCTGTCAAATGTACAAAGTAAACAAATTAATACAAGAGAATAAAGGAATGTTTTCTCTCTGACCTATCTCATTTAGGACAGTTGCATCAATAGCAGGTATGACAATTGCAGATGGAAATGTAATTTTCAAGTGAACAGTGTCGCTTTAAGTGTCAATGATGTGCTTGGCTCCATACAGAAACCAAAATTCCCAAAGATCTTACAAACTACAAGACAGATACAGAAAAACAAGGGGCACTGGGCCATTCAGAGGCAGAAAAACTTGGAGGTTTCTAGTTTTCAAAAAATGATTGTTAGCTCACTTCTTGTGAGCACTGTGTAAGGTGTATGCCTTTTGAAGGGAAGGTGTAGTGACTTGGCAAAGAGGAGTTGGGGTTGCCACTCCATCCTTCAGGGTAGCATGTACGGAGGTCTGAACGAAAGACGAAAATGAACTGTGTATTAAGACTGACATCACTGGCAGAGCAGTAAAGAAACATGCTAACACTCCAAGAAGGACCTTCCAGGCAAGGAAAATTAATTTAAACTTGATGCACTGTATGGTGGCTACTCATGTGATTAAAGTTTGCAGGATCAGAGCCAGGAAGAGTGAAGATAGTATAGCTTAGCCATGAGAACTGGTCCAAATATTTCATTTGAAACATTTTTAAACAATAAAATGGGCTTCTTTTTAAAATGGAAGAGTTCACAAAATATTTTGAGTTTTTAATTTTTTTCTGGCTTCTTTGCTTAAGCTTTCCTCCCCCGCCCCCAGTTTTTAGTTTTGATTTTCATTTATCCCCACATTCTCTCCCCAGTTTTCAGTGTCAAAATAGAAAAAAAATGGGGAGAAAAGGAAAAAAGGGAGAAAGAGGGAAAATTAAAAAAAAAGGAAAAAAGAAAAGCCAAGACATTTTCATTCAGAACATTTTCTTAAACCCAAAATTTGCAGTAAAAGTGTTTCATGAAAATTAAAAATAAAAAACAAATTATTAGCATTTTTGACTAGTTTCACTGATCACCTTACCTGAGTCTCTTTGGATATTTAAATCCCTACCCCCATCTCTTGTCCCCTCACTATTAACTTGGAAAAAGGAAACAAAAAACAAATATTGCAAGTTGCCTACACATGTGCTGGGCATGATATTGCTTTGTTTGTCAAGAGTTTACAAAAGAGTTCCTCTGTGGGTATGTCCACACTGCAATTAGACACCTCTGGCTGGCCCATGCCAGCTGACTCGGGCTCATGATAAGGAGCTGTTTAATTGTGGTGTAGACATTTGGGCTTAGGCTGCAGCCTGAGCTCTGGGTCTCTCCTATCTCACAAGGCCCTAGAACCCAGACTTCATCCCGAGCCTAAATGTCCACATTGCAATTAAACAGCCCTGCAGCCCGAGCCCCAAGAGCCCTAGTCCGCTGGCATGGGCCAGCCATGGGTTGTTAATTGCAGTGTAGACATGCCTATCAATATCTTCCCTCCCATTGCTGGCCGTTGAGTCATTGCTAGTGTAACACGATAATATCTTTCTGCCAGGGACAATGCAATGAGCAGCTTACTGGGGAGCTAATCTTATTGTGTGTTCATGCATTGGTAATACAACAAACTGCCACTGTGCCATCTTTCTATACAAAGCACTAAACCAAGTAATACACCACATCCTCTCCCACCAAAGACTGTAGAATGCAACTGCAAATCATTAGCCCAAATTTTGCTTCCATGTTTGTTGTCTTCCGTTTAAAGAAAGTTGTCCTGTAACTTGAAGGAAACAAGTAACTCACTGAATAGCTTTTTCATTTGACTTTTCCATCCCACAACATGTTAAACAGGTTCTTCCTGAGAGCAGGAATCATAACTTACCCAAGGGCTGATCTGCAACAGAGACAAGCATGATACAGCTCTTGCTGCCTTGGCCAATGTTGTATCTGTCACACAGAAAGAATGGCTTCTGTCCTTACACTGATCAGAATGGAGCTCTTCTCATTAATGGAGGTTGCACAGAAATTAAAACATCACTGCACAACTTGCTAGGCCAGTTCCAATTGTTCACACCACAACTTGTGAGCTCCACCTTCAGTTCCCCTGGGGTGATGACCTCTCCACTCTTCCTTCCAATTGTTTTTAAAGTGAAGGCTGTTTTTACAGAAACAAAACAGCAGAGTGATCCTTCTTCTATTAGCTCATTGGATATGTTTCCTATGGATCACAAAGCTTCTGGCTTGAGTTTTAGGTGATATACTATATGGAATGAACACACAGTGAGCCCTGAATGGCACACTTACTACTTAATTATAGATGCTCTAGCATCTGGCCATCACTTGATTGATATAACAGAACTAGCTAGCAAGAGGAAGTGCTGATTCAAAGCCTCAGGAAGCAGAAGAAGCAGTGAAGTAAGGGCCAGCCAGACTGTGAACTAGACATTATGAGCTTATCCAAGTTCAGTCTTTTTTCTTAATATCTCCCAAGAACTCAAATGTACATATTACAGACTTGGTGACAGGCAAGCCAACCATTCTTCTGGTTTCTTAAATCCAAAGTCTCGTATTTTAGGATTCATCCACTAGCAACCTTGGCGGGGGAGGGAGGTAAAGTATACTGCTATCCGCCACCTTTCTCTGGCCACTCTGAACACTTCCCCCTTTCCCCCCGACACACACACATACATAAATGACAGACTCTGATGTGTTGCCTGAGAATTCTTAGGGTTCAGAGCACTGAAAAGGTCAGAGCAGAAATTGGGTCAGAAATTGTTAGCTCTTTTGCTAGTTAGACAGAACCCACATCAAAGAGGCTCCTAAATTAGAAAGAGGAGGAAAGGGGGAAAGGAAGAAGGGCCCTAGAGACAGGAAGGGGGAAAGGCAAAATGGAGAGTGAATGGGGACTAAGAGAGGAAAGGAGAGGAAAACTGGAAAGAGGGGAGGAGAGGGAATGGTGCCTCACAAAGGTGAAGGGGTATAGAGTGCTAGTCAGGGAACAGAAGCCACCATGCACTGGTCTGGGATTTTATAGGAGGGAGATGGCGAAGCCCCAGACTCCAGAGAACTATGCTTCCAAGAATAGCCATGCTGCTTTCTGACCAGATGAGAAACCACACTCTTTTGTCCCACAAATTGTTAGCTGCAGGTGTGGGACTCTCAGGCTGGAAAATCTTCCTCAAGTAATGAGGCATCCTCAGTGGGATTCTTTGAGCACATGAGAAGGCTGAGCTGGAGGGACAAACAATGAGGCTGGAATAAGGGGCACTTCCCATGAGTCTGTGGGCTGGAGGAGACACAGTGAGGATGAAGTGAAGGAGACACATGGTGGCGGTGAGTCTAGGCAGAAGAAGATGGGCTGTAAAGGTAGGTTGAAAGAGGAAAAGGTGAGGTGGTAGACTGCATGATTCAGTTAGCCTTGCGGTTTATATTCAATGAGGTTGTGCCAGGGGCACACAATGAAGTCCACCACGAGACTGGACTAGCAGCAAGACATTATGAACCTGAGGGAAGGCAGACAATGAGGCTGGGTAGAGTAGACCCACAGTGAGGCTTGGCCGCTTGGCTGTGTGGGACACAGTGAGATTTGGCGGTGTGAAGGGAATGAGGATGCCGAGGTTGGATGGTGGGTGAGGATTTGATAAAGCTGGTTTTGTTGGAGTCGGGCATGTGGTTATAACATGCATATTACCATCATGAATATTTATTCAATCATCCCCCTCATACCTAGGCATGCTTCCAATCATCCTCTCTACGACCCCCACTTAGACCCCACTGCCAGTGACTACACATGAGGTGAGTCCTGTTTTAATAAATTTCTTTTGAAATCTTGATTTATATGCACCCAAAAAATCTTTATTACTCTGCTTCCTTCCAGACAATTTAGTTTGTTCACTATGTTTTTTTTTTTAAGTTTAATTCCTACTTTCCATTTTTCTGTTTTTATTATGACACATTCCCATGAGACTGTGACTGGCAGGTGGATCACAATATACATAACTGATGGGCCCATCTGTCTTCCTTTCATTGCATGCTTCCTCTTTCTTTCTTTCTTTCTTTCTTTCTTTCTTTCTTTCTTTCTTTCTTTCTTTCTTTCTTTCTTTCTTTCTATTGTCATAAGCAGTCTAGTATAGATGCAGTCATATTCATGTATAAAGAACAATGCACAGGTAGCGGCAAAGGACAAGGCTATACGTACATAAAGGGTAGGTAGTGAGTTCACAGTAGATTCATGACAGTGAATGGTTGAGCTGTTTGTATTAGTTTTCCCCACTGTTTATTATTTTTACCTTGCAAAATACATTGAATCTAGTACAAACGATAATCATATTTTAAATAAAAATCCAGAAAAGCCATTCTATTTTCCTTGTTTTCAGCTCCGTCTCGCCCTGATTTGGCCCTTATTTCAGCTCCCTCTCCTTCTTAGTAGCACCCTCTTATCTCATTCTCTCCTGTGGTCACAGATGCCAGTACTGGGAAAAAAAGATGCTAACCCACTCTGAAAAACCCATCAGCCCCGCAAAACAGCTCATCTGTCTGCAGTTCTCAGTAAAGGTTCCCTTCAGAGATGTCGGACGCTCCTGGTTTGGTTTTATGTCAGTTTAAAATAACAAATTAAGAAAAAGTGAAAGTTCAAAGTGGTGCAGCAGCACTTGGGGGTGGGTAGTTTAAAAAAAAAAAGGATAGGATGAAAGTTGTAGCCAGGCCAAAACCAGTGGCCAGGAAGGTCTGATCCTGATCCTGCAGGCAGACCTTACTCACTGAAATCAGTGGACTACTTGTATTAGCACGTGTGTCAGGCTCAGGCTGTAAAGCTTGTATAAAAAAAAACCTTGTAGGGCAAGATCCTCATCTAGTCTAAGTTGGTGTAGCTCCATTAAAATCAACAGAGGGCAATGATAGTCAATGGACCAAAGTTGATCTACGCCAGCTGAAAATCTGGCCTGTAATTCTTTATGTCCCAGTCCAGTGCTCTTGGAAGCCACTGATATCAATGGGAGCAGGCGCTGGATGTAACATCAGAACTAGGGGGTGGGAGGTGGCGTGACTTGATTTTAGTGACATCGGCCAGTGGCATTCAGACTTTTCTCACACTCTGTACATTAAGCTACATTGCATTCAGTGTTTCCATTTTTCACTTTTGACTGTTTTTGAGGTAAATCATATATTAACATTTTATGGAGTAGCACAAGAAATTGAAAACAAAATGAGTCGTCCCACATTTTTTAACTTGCTTTAAAAAAAACCCCACCAACACTGGTCTGTCTTTAACCTCTGGTAACCCTGACATTCTTTGCACTAAAGTGTCTGATATTAAAGCAGATTGCTTTCATGCCTACATAAGTAATATCATATGCTTCACATCAGCCTAGGTTCAGGCTAGCTGAATTCCCACTGTATTATTGCCTGTGAATGAACACTCCATGCATACTAATAATTGCCTATCTGAATCAGTTTGCCTTTCAACTTCTTGAAAAGGAGTTTTATTGGTCTGGTTACATGGCTATGGCATAGGAGCCTAGTTTAACACATGGTGGTAATGTTTGAGTGTGTTAGCGGTTTGCCAATCTGTACTAGAAATGCAGAGAAACCTTTAACAACGGATTAAAAGTTATGTTCACTGAAGAAACAACCGCTCTCCCAGCCAACCCCAAGATCATGCCTGAGCTTAGTATTCTGAAAAAAGTGTTTAAGAGGGATTTTTTTTAAAATTGCTTTTCTTATATATAAGCAACGTGTCTGGATCTCTTTTGAAATTTTAGGCAACTGTTATTAAAGGGAGATCCACCAGAAGTGTGGATTTTTTTTGGCAATTGAACTTATCTTAATATGGATATGCTTTATTGTGAACATTAGGAGAACATATTTTTGTGAGATAACAGCTAGTATTTCAATAACGTTAGTATTTATTTTTGATCCTTTATCCTGTAGCAAGTGTTGACTTCAGATCTTCTTTTTCTGTCTTGCTTTTTTATTTCTCTTGTTGGGCAAGATTCTCATTTACATTGGGTCAAGCCAGAGTAAATCCACTAAAATCACTGAAGTTACTCTAGATTGCCACCAGTGTAAATGAGAGGAGACTCCAGCCCTTTGTGATCTTTCCACAAGCCTATTTATTTTTTACACTGAAGAGTCTTATGTATCCCTTATATCAATGGCCTTATAACCCTTCTGTTTGATGAGTCTCTACAGGTATGTCTACACAGCCCCTGGAGTGAATCTCAGAGCCCAGGCTACAGAGTTGGGCTTGCAGGACTAGTGCTACAGTACTCAAAATAGCTATGTAGATGATGCAGCTCAGTCTGGAGCTGGGCTCTGAAGCCCACCTGCCTCTCTAGCTTTAGAGCTGAGCTCCAGCCCAAGCTGCAATGTCTACACAGCTATTTTTAGTCTGGTAGTCTGACCCCCGTGAGCCTGAGTCTGTTAACTTGGGCTCTGACACTCATTGCTGCGGGCTGCTGCTTGCTGAGTAAATGTACCCTAAGTGGTTGCCAACACCCCAAAACCAACAGAAATCTCTTAGGAGCACCTCCTTGCATTGCAGAGCGAAATGAGGCATTTCCTCAAATCTAGGATAACAGCAGAACGTAACAGATTGAGGCCACTTTAAAAAAAACATTTTTATTTACTAAACAACAACGAACAGCTATATTTATCCATTTGTATTGTCACAGAAATGTTGACTGTTCGTGTCAATATGTCTTAGTAAAAATCTTCTCGGCTAACACACAAACTTTCATAAATTGCTAACATTTAGGGCTCATCTTTATTTCTCTTGTTCCCAAAGGGCTTGGTCCAAAACCCATTGAAGTCAATGGATAGATTCCCATTGGCTTCAATGGGCTGTGGATCAGACCCAAGGAGACTGGAGCTAAGTGAGGTTGAAAAGCAAGTGGGAACGGAAAGAAGATGGAAGAATGGGGTGGGGGGGCCGTAAGTTTTGTTATACATATCTTCGGTGCTGCCTGGCATTGTGTGCTGAGAGTAACTGAGGGAAATGGCCTCCCATCAAGTGTATAATGTGTATCTTTTATGAGACAGCCAAGGGTCCCTAGAGTCTGGATGTACTTTCCCTGATTGTTTAATTAATGTTACATTAAAACAACCTGCTTATCCATTAATCATTGAATGGAAAGAATGGCCAATGTGGGCCAAATGCTGCCCCTAGAAGTTCTCCAGTTTGGTCTATGGTTACCCTCCTCCCTGATGTGAAAGTGCAGTCCAGCAAAATTATATCCCCTGCCATGCCATGCTCCCTCTTAATCCAAATTGCAGTTAACATAAATGTCTCTGTTATCACGAGTTTCCTATGGGCAACAGAGTTGGTGCATTGTGAGGGCTTTTCATTGTTTTCTGAAGCATTAAGTACTAGCCCGTGCTAGTGATAGAATACCAGGCTTGGTTGACAAATATCTGGTCTGATATTATTGCAACTATATTTTGTTACAATGGCCATTTGGAAAGCTGATAAGACTTCAGGGAGAAAGACTGTAGATGACTGGTTCATTAAATTGCTCTTTAAAAAGAAACAAGCACTTTTTTTTGGTTAATATTGTTTCCCTCTACATTGGCCAAATGCTAAGTGTTCTTTATTCCTGTATGTTGAAGTTTCTATTGTGTAAATAATCATATGGGCATATTTAAGTACTGGCCTTTTTTGAGTTAAGTCCCATTCAGACTGTTATGACTGTGTTTAATCTTTGAAAGACAGGGGGGAAAAATCTGTTCTTCAGAAAAATCCTCTTTATATAGAAAACTATAGGGTTCTTATCTTTGATCTGAGTAAGCCCAACTGTACCATGTCAGCAGCATATTAGTGCCAACGCATGTGTTGTACTTTTAAAATGCTGTTTCAACATATGTCATTGGATCTGAGTCTCTACAGGCTTCACAACAACCTGCACCCTGGTAACTACATGTTGATTGAAGAACCCTTATGAAAAAAAGATATAAATGTTTGTGGTTAAGGTGATAACCCTTTTGTTTTCTCTGTAATCCATCACAGGGCTTGTCAGCCCTGACAGCTCGAGTGGATTTTTTTGAACACCTCTTTATCTGACAGCTTCATGCATCATAAAGCAGCAAATAGAATTAGATCAAAGTCGAAGAGTCACTGTAGGCTTGGTAAGGTATGCAATCCTGTTTGTATCTTTATCCAGGCTCTGACAGTTCATTTTAACTGGCAATAGGGGGGAAGGAGGGAGAAGGAGGAAAGTTTCTTTTTTCTTTTAAGAAGGTACAGTAGTGCTGCATTTTTAAACGCACACTGCTTTCACATATCATTTCCCCTTGACATCTGTGATTCCTTGTGTACTGTAGCACACGATATACATTTTCAGAACGCTCAGCAGCAGCAGCAGTCCCATTCTCAAAGCAACGGCTTAACGAGTGCATGAGGCCATGTACCCATATGCTTTAATAATCCTGACTTTTGTTTCATATCAATGGCAAAGATTGACAGAGCTCACTTTAAACAATGGAATATTGTCCATCTGGTACATGCCAGATTCTATGAATTACTGTGATGGATAACAGGTTTACCAACAGGCTGCTCTAGACTTACCGAGTATAGCCAGCATTCACTTATTAAAGAAACAGCACAAGAAAAAAAAGAATAAAGCCTGTTCTGTTGAACATCTGATGGGACCACAGTGAGGCCAAGGTTTCAAAATAAATTGTTACCTAACATTAGCCACCTATGTCCATACTTAAGTATCTACATTAGTATCCTGATTTCCCATAGGACTGAATACCCAGAAACTCCCACTGAATAATACAAACAAGACTAAGAATTCTTGCCAAGATTTTGAAAAGTGCTGAGATCAGTAGAGTTTGAGTGGGCAGTACCAATACTTTTGAAATTCAAGCTAATTATTTAGATGACTGAAAATGGATTTAGGAGCCTTAATTTATGTAGCCATTTTAAAAACAATCTTTGCCTGTATTCTTATGTTTGTTCATATTATGTACTAACTAACATGTTATGGTAGATCTCAGAATACAAAAGTCCCATATGACTGCACCCAATGGATGGCATTTAGGGGCTGCAAAAGGGAGAAATGCCAGCTGCACAGTATGTTCTCCCTGTCCCAGACCATGCAAAAGCCCCTCCATGGGTGCTCCTGGGGGTATAGAGGATGGGAGCCAAAGTGAGAGGAGCCACTGTCCCAGGCACTTTCCTTTTTCAAGGCAACGGGTATTGACGTGATTATTCATGAATAAGTTGCTACAGCTCAAAGCAGCAATAATTCAGACTTTGTTTCTGCAACAACTCTGTTCAAAGGCAGTTTTGCACAGGAGCTGGAAGATTACCAAATGGAGCTTGTTCCTATGTTCTTCTGCAGGAGTGATGCTGCTAGCTGAGCCAGGGATTGAGGAAACAGCATAGAGGGACAACAACTCTAGTGTCCTAAGACGTGCAGGCTTTGGAAGCTGTACTTCTTCCTCCTCCATAACCTCCCAGGTCCTTTCATCTGAGGAGACTTTAGCGGAAACTCTGTGGCCTGACCTACACTACAAACATAGGTCAATAGAAGCCACGTTAGGTTGATTTAATAATGTCTGTGTCTACACTACCGAGTCCCTTCTACCAACCTAAGTGGCCTGTAAAGTTGACTTTTATACTCCACCTCTGCAAGAGGTGTAGCGCTTGATTCAACATCCATGGGTCGACATGGGAATAGCATAGACACTGCATTGTGTAATTTGAATGAATTATCCTCTGGGAGGTGTCCCACAGTGCTCCGCTGTGATCGATCTGGAGAACACTTCAACTCCACCGCACGTCAGCCAGGTACACAGGAAACAGCCGCTCCCCATTAAAGCCCTGGGAACTTTTGAATTTTCATTTCCTGTTTGATCAGCATGAAGAGCTCGCCAGCACAGGTGATCAAGGCTGCAAACGAGCTCCAGCACAGAGTGCACAGGAGGTGGTGGATCTTATTGCTGTGCAGGGAGAAGACTCTGTGCAGGCAAAGCGCCAATCCAGCAGAAGAAACACTGACATCTGTGCCAAGATTGCATGGTGCATGGGGAAGAAGGGCTACATCAGGGACACGCAGCTGTGCTGCGTGAAAATAAAGGAGCTTTGGCAAGACAAGTGAGGTAAACAGGCATTCTGGTTCTGTCCCACAGACATGCAGCTCTTATGAGGAGCTGCATGTGATTCTTGGTGGCGACCCCACCACTACCCCAAAACACTCCGTGGATACCTCCCCAGGAGCCCTGGGTGACCTCAAGCAACAACGAGGAGGACATTGTTGATGAGGAAGAGGAGGAGGAGGAGGCGGAGAATATGAGGCAGGCAAGTGGAGGATCCATTCTCCCTACAGACAAGAACAGTTTTTAACCCTGGAGCCCATCCCTTCACAGGACCAGTTTGTGCAGAGTGTGATGCCGGGGAAGGCACCTCTGGTGAGTACACATTTCCAATCAAACTATAGGGGTAACATGCTATTGTTTTTTATGTTTAATCTGAACATAAAGTAGATGTATTCGGTATTGATGGCCACTCCAACTATGCAGAGGGTGCTCTCTGAAAAAGACTGTTTATGTGCACAGGGATGGCCCGGGAATCCTCATGGAAATCTCTAGGAAGCTTTCATGCAGGTATTCTGCAATCCTTTGCATAAGGTTTCTGGGAAGGGCTGTCATCTACCATGGTAGGACACTTTCCCGTGCCACTCTACTATTAACTCTGCTGGCATCACTGCAGCACACAGCATTGCAGCATAAGGACCAGGTCTGTACCCAGATGCTTGCAGCATCTGCTCCCTTGCTCTCTCAGTTACCTTCAGGAGAGTGATATCACATAGGGTCACCTAAGGGAAATGGGAACTTTTCAATGCTAGCCCTTAAACCTCAAACAATTCAACAAGTAATCCACCCCCACATTTGATGAAATATGGGTCACATAACCACGCTTTCCCAAGTGTGCCATGGTTGTGGTTGGAAGGGATTACCATGCATTGCAAGCAGCACTGAAAAAAAAAAAGGGTGGTGGCAAGGCTTCTTGTTTGTCCACTTTCCTTCTCCCACCCCGACCCGGTGCCGCTTTTGTAAAAAACAAACAATTTGGGGGGCTTTCACTGGTGCCTGTCCTCAAGCACCAGTCAGGTTGTTAGGGGAAAAAGGTCTTTTTGCAAGTTCCAACCTGTGATCCCAAGGATGTCTTCACAAAAGCAGCAGTACAAGACCTCTTGCCCATGTCTCATGGCCTTACTCATCGTGGCTGGAGCAGCAAACTGACTCTTGCAATTGCCAGCGGTTGTGATTATGTTGTGGCTTGCAATGAAATATATTGAGGGGTGTTTTTTCTTATAAAAATAATTAACCTTGCACCGGAAACAATGTATGCACCTTCAACTCTACCCCTGTGCTTTATATTCCTTGCAGATGAAACCTTGTCCATTGGCACATCCTCCACACTGGGTCAGAGACTTTCCCAAATTAGGAGGTGGAAAAAGAAGACTCGGGAGGACATGTTCAATTAGTTAATGCATGCCTCCGAGAGTGACAAGATGGAGCTCAGAGCATGAAAGATTACACTGTCCAAGAACCTGGACATGGACAGGGAAGACAGGAGAGCATGCAGGGAACAAGAGCGTGCCATGCAGGAAGAGATGCTGTGGATTATGAAGGAGCAATCAGACATGTTGAGGCATCTGGTTGAGGTTCAAGAAAGGCAGCTGGATGCTAGAGTCCCTCTGAAGTCTATGCTGAACGTGCTGCCACTGTCACCAAGTTCCACATTCTCCTCCCCAAAATATCCTATGAGGCGGAGGGCGGGAGGGGGAAAGTTCTGTATCCCTTGCTCTGAATACCAGGGGAGGGTACAAGGACCAGAAGGCGCCCATTCCCATACCTTTGATTGTTATTGCAGGGCATCCATAAGCAAGCTTTCCTTGTCTCCCCCCTCCCCCGCACAGTGTTATCAGCCCCTTTGCCCCATATTATCTTACTTTTCTTTGCTGCCTCTGTGTGTTTGTGTGCATAATAAAACTTAATGGATTGAGGGGTAAAGGTCCTTATTAATTCCACACATGGTTGTTGGTGGGGGTGTAGTTTACAGGGTAGAAAATGCAATGGACAGGACAGTTTGGTAAGGAACAAGACAGATAAGTGTCACATTACTTTGGTTCATTGCTGAAACTGGTTTTAAAAGCCTCACAGAGACACAGAGCCCCTCAGTGTGCTCTTCTTATTGCCCTGGTGTCTGGCTGCTCAAAATTGGCTTCCAGGCAATTTGCCTCTACCCCTCACCCCGGCAGAAACTTTTCTTCCTTTGTTTCACAGATATTATGGAGCACACAGAAGGCAGCAATAACAATAGGGATATTGCTTTCACTGAGGTCTAACCTAGTAAGCAAACAACACCAGCAACCTTTTAAACATTCAAAGGCACATTCCACCACCACTCTGCACTTGCTTGGCCTATGGTTGAACCAGTCCTTACTGTTGTCCAGGCTGCCTGTGTATGGCTTCATGAGCCATGGGAGCAAGGAGTAAGCTGGGTCTCCCAGGATCATGATTGGCATTTCAAGATCCCCAATGGTTATTTTTCAGTCTGAAAAGAAAGTCCCTGCTTGCAGCTTTCTGAACAGACCTGTGTTCCTAAAGATGCGTACATCATGCTCCTTTCCTGACCATCCCATGTTGTTGCTGGTGAAACAGCCCCTGTGATCCACCAGCACTTGCAACACCATTGAGAAATACCCCTTTTGGTTTATGTACTCTTTGGCAAGGTGCTCTGGTGCCAAGATAGGGATATGCATTCCATCTATCTCCCCACTGCAGTTAGGGAGCCCCGTCATGGCAAAGCCATCCATTATGTCCTGCATGTTGCCCAGAGTCACTACCCTTCTTAGCAGAAGTCTGTTGATGGCCCTGCAAACTTGGATCACAACAGATTCCATGGTAGATTTATCCACTCCAAATTGATTCCCCACTGACTGGTAGCAGTCTGGCGTTACAAGCTTCCAGAGAGCTATCACTACTTGCTTCTCCACTTTCAGAGCAGCTCTCATTTTAGTAGTGCTGTGCTTCAGGTCTGGGGAAAACTCTTCACACAGTCCCTGGACAGTGGCCTTACACATTCGAAAGTTCTGCAGTCACTGCTCATCATCCCATAGCTGCATAACGATGCGGTCCACCAGTCAGTGCTTGTTTCCTGGGCCCAGAAACAGCACTCAGCTGTGTCAAGGTGACGTGTGACTGTTGTCAGTAACTGCAAATTGCTCTGCTCTATGTCTTCTAGCAGGGCTGCTTGCGTGGCATCACATTGTTCCATGCGGCAGCTCATGTATCGGGTGTGTAAATACTGCAGCATAAGGCACAAGGTGTTTGTAATGCTCACAACAACAGTGTACAGCAGGGTCCATGCTTATTGTGCTATGGCATCCATGCAGGTAACCCAGGCTTACAGAAAAAGGTGCAAAAAAGACTTGGTTTGTTTCCCATTGATTTCAGCGAGGGAGGGAGGTAAGTGAATTAAGGGAGGCTAATGCCATGTTTCCATAATCACCCATGCCAATATTTTGGTCCCATAAGGCATTGCAAGCCCAACCCAAAATTCCACTTGACTATGTGCACTGTGAGATAGCTACCCACAATGCAGTGCTCCATGCGTTGATGCAAGCCTTGGAGGATACACTCCTCCAACACAATAAGCATAGTGTGGACATGCAAGATCGACTTGCTTAAATCAGAGGATTGATGTTGACTTACATGAAGTCGACTTAACTTTGTACTGTAGACATGGTCTGAGATTCACCACATGGAATTTTTGGGTCCCCCCATCCGATCACATGTTTATCTCCACAGAAGGGTGCAAGATATTTGGTTTTATTGACCACTATTTTCTAACAAATGGTTCAGGGAAAAGGAAGGGGCCCATGCTTCCTTTGGCACTCTATGGGAGCCCCTCTATGGGGATTAAGTAAGTTTCAGTCCCTAAAGAGCTGAAAAGGGTGAGTAGAGGGAAGGTGTGAAGGACTGGACTCCTCTGAGTTGTCCTTCAAGACATGTGGGGGAAATCAGTACAAGTTAACACATCCTAAGGCTTTATTGAGGTCTTGTCCACACTACAGCTGGAACAATGATGTTGTAATTGGTTAGAGGCACAGTTGGCTTAACTAGATTACATAGTTTGGTTTGTGTTAAAACAGAAGCTTTTCTTGTTATCTGTGTTTTTGCATCTACAGCTGGCACTCTTTCTATCCACACTTTTAGCAGTGTATTGTGGGACAGTGTATGCAGCTAACCCAGAAGTTGCTCTCTCTGACGAGGACTATGGATATTTTAGCAGCCTGCTCCCTTCATTCCATTTAGGATTAAGGTATTTCCTATCCAAAAGCCATACCTCTTTCCCTCAGAGGTGACAGTGGCCATTTGGTGTCATGGGGACCTTCTTCTCACTTTCAGTTGCTGAGTCCTCCAGATTCTGGAGTTTGCTGTTTAACAGTATGAAAGCAGAGATGGACAGAAATGGTAACAGCACCCAAAGCCCTCTGAGGTTGTATCTGAATAAAACACAGAGGTCATTCCTTAGGTCTATCTATAATGCTCAATTGAATTACAAGAAGGGCAAAATATGGGCCACGTCAGACTCTTTGCACTGGTTGAACAAAGATATAGCTATCTGGGCCAAAGGTAATTGGCTGAGACATAACTGGATGCCCAACCCCATTTTAACTTTGTATAGAGCTGGAATCTACCGTACACAGCTGAAAATCACACATACTGCCAGAGCACTCTGGAGACTGTGACAAACACTAGCTACTGTTCCCTAGCAGAGCTCTTTGGTATGGGGAAGACCACAGTTGTGGGGGGCAGTGAACAGGAGGTGTGCATTGCAATAGAGCAAGGGCTACTGATCCACGTGAAAGTGGGGGGCTGACAGTGTGGTAGATAGGGATAGGGCCTTTTGAAGGAAATAAGAAAACATCCATGCTGGGGGAGGTGATGAGGTGATGAGTATTGCCAACAGTGGGGGGATAAGAAAAGGCTGGGCTGCAAGCTTCCAGGGGCACAGCTGGAGGCTGCAGAGGTTAGGGTAGAGGTGTTAGATAAGGGACTGAAGATTGTGTCACTAGCCAAGTACAGCAAGGTCTGTGCTCTGCAGACTCTGAGGTGACCTCATTTAGACAATGATATGGCTGGAAGGCGGATGAGGCCTGATGTTTCAGAACCAGGGGGATGGAAACCATCCAGTTGTCCTTTCTGTTTCTATATAGGCAATCAAGCTATCGACCAGTGAGAACTTTTGCCACCTACGTACCATCCCCTCTACTCCAGGGACTCAGTTCAACCAATAGGATTGCAGCACACAAATCAACTGAAGAGGAACAGTGATGAATGGTTGAGTTACTTCTGATGTCACAGTGACATTACTTTAAAATTGCCATTGAGCTGGTCCTGACTGAAATCATAAGAGTTATAGATAATTGTTAATAATTCTGATTAATTGCAACCTAATTTATTCTAGTGTGCACATTACTGGAACTCTAACTATATGGAAAGTTTGAAACTAGGGTCCCAAAAAACCATGACACTGAAAATGGTTATTTCTTAAAATTTATTTAAAAGATTGATTTTTAATTAATTTTAACTCATAAACTGATTAACGGATGTATCCAAAATTCTTCAGAAAATTCAGTAATGACTCACAGATTTTGTGCTGCAAGTTTGATGAGCTGCAGCATTCTCCATGCAAAACAAACAATTCTTGTTTTAAGTGAAAAACCGAACCCAACCTTAACCCTGGAGTCACTACCAGCACCTCTATTTTACATACATTCTCAGACAAAAACTATAGTAAACTCAAATTAAGATTGAGAGTACATATCCAAAAATTAGAGGTTAAAAACATTACAAGCACGTGTTATCCCCAAAATAAAACTACAAACCCAGAAAATTAAGAGTTAAGATTAAACTTAAAGGAATCCAAACATGTTAAGGCCTAAAAATGTGTAGTTAAAACACCCAAAGAACTTTAATCTAAGTCACTTTCAAAAACGGGACTTAGTTCTTCATAGAATCATAGAAGATTATCATGGAAGAGACCTCAGGAGGTCATCTAGTCCAACCCCCTGCTCAAAGCAGGACCAACCCCAACTATATCACCCCAGGGCTTTGTCAAGCTGGGCCTTAAAAACCTCTAAGGATGGAGATTCCTCCACCTTCCTCAGTAACCCCTTCCAGTGTTTCACCATCTTCCTAGTTTTTCTAATATCCAACCTAGACCTCCCCCACTGCAACTTGAGACCATTGCTTCTTGTTCTGTCATCTGCCACCACTGAGAACAGCCTAGCTCCATCCTCTTTGTAACCCCCCTTCAGGTAGTTGAAGGCTGCTATCAAATCTCCCCTCACTCTTCTCTTCTGCAGACTAAATAACTCCAGTTCCCTCAGCCTCTCCTCGTAAGTCATGTGCTGCAGTCCCCTACTCATTTTCGTTGCCCTCCACTGGACTTTCTCCAATTTGTCCACATCCTATCTGTAGTGGGAGGACCGAAACTGGATGCAATACTCCAGGTGTGGCCTCATCAGTGCCGAACAGAGGGGAATAATCACTTCCCTTGATCTGCTGGCAATGCTCTTACATCACTTAAGTGCTTTTGAAAATTTTACCCTCAGCTTGTAACTATGGAGGCACAACTGGTACAATCGTTATGTATGTGTATAAATTAAAATATTTTTAAAAAAATCATTATTTTCAGTTATTTTGAATATATAGCCCTACATTTTGGTAATTAGTTGACAGTAGAAATAGGTGAGAATGACAGGAAAAAATGAAAATAAATACAATCTTTCTACTATTTTAAACATTTGTTTTCTTCTATTATAAGTATGTTAAAATGTAAGTCTTTCTGTGGTTCTTTTACCCACTGCCAAATCTCTTTTAACTTTTATGTATTCTTTAAAAACCACCAGTATACTCTCTTCTCAGTACAAAGCAATTTATGTGTGAAACTCCCTGTGTATGGAGGTGATAATATGCCCCTTAATTGGGAGCTCTTTAATGTTCCTGATCTGGCTTTTTAACAGAAAAGTTACAAGCAGTCTGGCTGTGCATGAAGCAGTATTAAAATCACCAGCCAGGACAGTAGGTTTTGTTTCTTTAAGTGGTTTTTTATTTACTAAAATTTGTGGCAGGCTTTGGACCCTATATTAGGCCACTTTTAACTTTCACTTTGCATTATCAGAATAAAATTGAGAATATTAAAATGATCCTAATTCTCAAATAAATAGGGTAGTTGATAGCATCCTGGCTGCCTGTATCACTATCCAATCTAAATGGAGACAAGTGCCCTACTGTGCAAATACCATGAGAGTATCTATACTCTATGAGTTCAACAAGACTACTCATGTGAGTAAAAACACTCTCATGCATATATGCAAGCCCTTATAAGCAAATGAGAAAACATACAAGTTTGGGACTCTTATGGATCGATCTTACCCTAACTCCAAGTATTAAAGTTTTGCAGAGTTGATGGCCCAAAAACATACAGTGACAATTCATCCCTGGTGTAAATCCAGCATGGAGTTCAAGCAGAGCTTTGTTTGCCTGGCAGTATTTATGTCTAACTTAGGCACTTACACTTCCTCTACTCGCATAGGTCTGGGCATCTCACAGCCATTCATGGATTTATTTATTTATTTTCACAAGTAGAGCTGGATGAGAGGCCATGTCTACACTTACAAGCTTATAGTGGCACAGCTGTACCAATGCTGCTGTAAGAGCACTTGTGAACAGGGCCGGCGTTTCCATTAGGCGACCCTAGGCAATCGCCTAGGGCTCCAGGATTCGGGGGCCGGCATTTTGTGCGCTCCCCACGGGGCGCACGGGAGCTTCTGGTTCCGCTCCCGTCACGCCGCCAAAGAAGAAGGACCTTCTGCCGATGTGCCGCGGAAAACAGTGGCAGGCAATTGAGCAGCTCAATGACTGCCGCTGTCGCCTGCGGCATTTTGGCGGAGGGTTCTTCTTCGACTGCGCAATGGGAGCGGAACCGGAAGCTCCCGCGCGCCCCATGGGGTGCACACAAAATGCCGCCCCCCGAATTCTGCCTAGGGCGCCAGAAACCCTGGCGCCGCTCCTGCTTGTGTAGCCGCGTTATGCCATGGGAGTGAGCTCTGCTGTCGACATAATAAAACCAGCTCAGCTAGCGACAGTAGCTATGTCAGCGGCAGAGTGTCTTCTGCTGACATAGTGCTGTGCACAGAAGCGCTTATGCCAGCAAAATTTATGTTGCTTGGGTGTTTGTTTCTTTCACACCTCTGAGCAAAAAAAGTTTTGCCAATGTAAGAGCTAGTGTACACCTGGCCTCAGACAAACCTTTTTTTGGCCAAAAAATGCAGGTTTGGGCTGACTCAAAGAATTCGTGAATTCAAATCAAATTCACTGAATTGTTTCAGTTGAAGACAAAACAAAACAATTGAAACATTTTGTTTTATCATTTTCTAAATGAACTGCTTGATTTTTTGATTCAGAATGACTTTTTGTTTCGAATGTATTTAACATAAAGGTTAAAAAACTCAGAAATGAAACAAAACATTTTGGGTTGAATTAAACATTTTGTTTGACACAAAATGCTTTCTTTTTAACTTTGGGTTCACCAAAAAACTTTTAAAAAATTGTTTTGAGGCAACCTGAAATGATTTTTTAAAAATAATTTTGGTTCAACTAGCAAAAAACAAAACAAAACAAAAAAATAACCCACCACAAAAAAACCCGTTATTTGCACAGCTCTACTTACAATACCCCTATGAGTGCCACTACCCCTTTGAGGTGCTATTATCCCTAATCTACAGATGGAAAACTGAGGCACATAAAAGGTTACACAGGAAGCCTGTGACAGACAGGGCTGATTCTAGTGACAGGTGAGCGGGGCAGTTACGCTGGGTGCCAACTTCCAGGGAGTACTATACGCAGCTTGGCTTTTTTTCCCGCTCTGCTCTGATTGACTGGCTGTTTTTGCTCTGCTGATTGGCTGGCCTTTTTTTATTGGCTTGGGTGCTCAGGGTATGTGTGTGAAGTGGGTGCACTGCAAAGGTTTCTACCCTGGTCAGCAAAGTAGCTTGGGCCACATTTGATGACACAGTACGCAATTTGACCCCGATCTCCAATATCCCAGGCTGCTACAGGACCATCCTTTCTCTCCACAGGCCTTCCCTTCCTTTTACTTTTCTGACAAAAACAAATTACTGTAAAGGAGAAAATAATTGTATTATTTTTTTCCTCCTACTTGCTTTTCCTCGCTGCCCATGTCTGCCTGTCCTCTTTGCTGAGAAGCTGGCAACAAAGAAGCTGCATACACAGTCACTTGTTTTGTGTGATGTGGGAACTGTGCTTAGACTGCTACTCAATTTACAAAGTCTTTACAAACAGCCATCAGATGGCAGCGACTTTCAGTTGCTTCTGATCTGGGCTGGCACTTAACTAGTGTCCTAGAGGTGAAAGGCTCTGTACCCTTATTAAATAATCCTTTACTTGTATTCTCTATTTAAAATGCATCAGATGGTTTTTCTGATACTGTTTTTCTCTTCTGTTGAAATATGAAAGCTAAAAGTGGCCCTGATGCAGCTGAAAATGCACAGACTGAAAGCTCACAAGAGGCCAACCCAGGGATGGGGTGGATTGCAGGGAGTCTTTCAGAATAAGGATCAACCAGGGAAGACATAGCAAGAGCTGCCAAGCCTGGAAAGCTGAAATCTAGATAGTCTTAAAATCTTCTAGCCTGTGTAGCTGAAAAACCTCATTTAACAGTTGGAAAAACAGGAACAGTTGAGCTTTTTCTCACTACTCATTTATGGTACAGGACAGAGCTATACTCTAAATTATGTGATCACACAGGTAATGCTAGATCTGTGTTTTCTGTGAGAATTTAACTGTGAGTATGATATTCCCATAAAGGTCACCACAGGCCACTTAATTAATAGATTTTAATGGGTAACTAAGTAGCCAGCATTAGCTTTTCATATAAATTAACTCCACATTTATTATTTCATGAATTTTTGAAAAAGCTATAGTCTTATAGCAAATAGGTTTTCTTGAACATACAGTATATATTGCCTTTCAGCTCAGCTTCAAACTGAAATTTATCTCTTGGTAAATGCAAACTAAATGAATAGTGCAGAACTAATACATTTTGTGCCAAGAAAATGAATGGGTGCAACACTAGATGCTTAGGAGTGTCACTAATTATTCACGTGATTTGTGGCATCCATTCTCATTTAAGATATGGAGACTACAACAGGGAAAATCTTTCACAATCTGGCTTGGGAAGAAAATAGAAAAGAACTTAACACACCCACAAGCACGTCTGACCCTCTTAACATCAGTATTCCCAGAATGCTAGTCCAGCTCACAGCTATATTGTACTAGTTCTAGTGTCTGAGCTTTGGGAACAAACCAGAAGGCTTGGGTGTTCCTGTGTGTGAACTGAGGTTTTTTTGGTGTGTTTTGCAAGCCAGAATTGTGGAAGGCTTGTCCCACTTTTAGCCTCCATACCTTGACTGCAGGGGCGTACCCAGAACTTTTTTTAGCAGGCAGCAAATTGTTTCCAGCCACACTACTCTTGATTCAGCATACTATGAATTCAGATTCTGAACGGCGCAAACTGACTTTTTGGGGCTTCCATGGTCTTGCACAGAAGTGGGTCCTAAATCTCCCCCCCTTTCTTTGGTTACCATTGGCCCATAATTCAAGTTGAAACAAGGAAGAAGGAAGCAGGGAAAGGAAGAAAAGGTATCAAGGGAAACAGTTGTATTGGCCAGAGGTGGTTTTATTTTATTTTTTTTAAACTTTGGTTATTATTGACAAGCACAGAAGATTTCTTCCATTGACCTAGTTACCACCTCTTGGAGATGTGGATTACCTCAGCAATGGTGTCAGGAATCAGGGCTTGCAGCAGAGTTAGTTTCTAGGCAGGCTCATCAGTACAGGCTACCTGATTGGCTACAGGGGCCAGCAGGCCAGCTCTTAAACCACAAGGTGAAGCAGCACGCTGGCTGCTCAACACTCATGCCCACTACTGTGCCTACTCCTGCATTACCTTGTTGCTGCTGCTCCTGCCTTTCACCCAGTCTTGCCTCTGTCCTGCCCCGAACCCCTCCTTGCCTGATACCCTGCTTGCTCCAGTACCTGACCTCCAGGTTGGCTTGTGGCTCAGGCTTCTGACTCTGAATCTGAGCCTCAGCTCAGGTATCTAGTTCCTGACCTCCAGCTTAAACCTTGGCTTCAGCTTCCGACTACTGATTCCGGCTTTGACCATAATCCTTAGTTCTAGATGCCTGGTCCCACCACTAGGTCTGACGCCTGCTCTGACCACTAGATGAAACTTCTCTTGTTTTGGTCACCTGACAGACAGAAAACCCCATTCCACTGATGTAGGAAGTGTCTACACTCAGGCCCTAGAGCACCACAGCTGCAGTGCTGTAAATGAGCTGCTGTAGTGCAGACGTGGCCTTTTGTAAGGCTTGTCAGGATCTGGCTGTAAAGTATCAACACAGAAAGAGGAAGCAAGTTTTGTATTTTGAAAGCTCTTATTTTGGAATGTGTCAAGTTCGAGTGAGAGCAATTTGGTTGAGGGAAAACTACAGCATTGTGATTAATTTGGATTCAGCCTTGCCAATCAGAAAACCTCTCTCTTGTAAACACCAACCTCTTAATTAGACAATCTTGCCTTTTTGTTTTCTAACATCAACAAAAATGGATACATTAGTGCCATCCAAAGCTGCCTTAGGAGGATTAGCTAAAGGAAACTGCATATTGAACTTCACCTTTTAATTAACTTTTAATGAATTGCTTTCACAGCAGAAAGCAGCCACAGAGGGACTCCAAGATGCATGAGTTACCTAAGGTCTAGAGGGTTTTTTTTAGAAAAAAAATATTGATTTAATTGCTTCACCTATATTTCAGTTTTATATATCGTTTGTGCTGTGAAGTCATCCTGGGATAATGAAAAGAAGATGAGCTGAAAAAAGTTAGATGTGTAACTAATTATATAAACACGTCATCTTTGTTTTTTGCCAGTTTCTGTTACTGAAAACCATATTTTCCTTATTTAGTGTTACCTTTGTGCCATTATTTTAAACCAGGAGAGAAACAGGGGGAGAGAGAGGGTTGGCTGTAATGCCCTTGACTGTTGGGAGTCTAGCTTGTCTATCTCTGCAATGATTGGATTCCATGAATAAAGCTGGGTTGAGGTGAGGATCTCTATCATGGCAGGTAATCACACTTGGCATTCGCTGTCAGGAAGACAACTTTGGTACTGAGTCTAGAGATCATTAGGAATGAAACATCAAATGCTTGAAAACAAATGAAGGCTTAATCTTCAATGAAAGAGAACATCAGCAAAATGTGGCTTTCATGGTTTTGGTTACCTGACATGCTGGGAACTGGCAGCTTTACCTGGGTTGTATTTCCTTTCTGTAGTACCTGTGACATTCTGGAGTTGAAGTATAAAGCAATTAACCTGGTCCACTGCATAAGAAACAAATAGACCTAACTGGGCCAAATTTGGCTCTTGGATGTGTGCATGCAGCTCCACTTGAAATTAGTGGGAGACACACGTGTACATCAGAGGCAGAGTTTGGTCCATTTCTGATAATTTAAGGGTGCTCATAAACATTAGCAATAGGACACATGGTGTGGCTTTAGGACGCTCCCTGGAGGATTTGGGTTCCATAATTTAGCTTGTGACACATATAATACTGCTCTGTGCTACTTAGCAAGGATCGGTATTTATTTTTTTTATATCAGTACCCTGAAGTTCCAGAAAATAAGCATCCCTCAGGCTGGTTAATCAGAAATATACCATAATTACTAGAGTTGCTTGAATGCAGAAAAACACTATGTTCATGAACAGTCATTTCAATTCCAAGGGGATGTTCACTTTACTATGTTTATGCCCCTTTCTATTTATGATTTGCAAACATTTGCACACACACTTTTTTTTCACACAGTGGCTGTTCTTAATACAAACAACAGTATTCACAGCCTCAACAAAGGCATTTGTGTACAAACTGAAGTAGTCATTATTTTTTATTCGATGTTCAACTTTCAGCATTTGTCATTCTCCTGTTTACAAAGTTTCAGTCATCCAAACAGGGAGCAAAAACAATACCAGGTGACTCAGGGGACTGGTCATACACCACTAATAATTAATGGCGAGTAGTCTGTGTGAGAAGTCCTAGGCTGAAAGTTATTCATTATCCAATAAATGTTTGCAAGAATGAATATGTTCAGAGAAGACAAGATTGCTCTTGAACAAGTCACAAACAGAGAAAAGTGTTATATTTGCCAGATAATTGATCCTCAATAAATAATTCATCCAGCTCTAGTAACATTTATTTATTATTTATCAGATACATACTGACATAGATGTACATGGTGCCTCAATAAATATAATTAAAATAATTTTGCATTAACATCAGATTTATGGGATGAGCAAAAACATATTTCATTTCTGTTAAAATAGCATAATAATCTTTGCAATAATTAAAATAATTTTGCATTGACTTAGAGTTATGGGATGAGCAAAAATAGATATTTCATTTCTGTTAAAATATCATAATGATCTTTGCAAAACAGAGTACAATAGAAATTGTTTATCCACAATCTGAGATGAGTTCACAGCAGTTTGTTACATGTAGAACAGATTTTGGTTTAAATGTATGCCCGATCACTTCTTAAATTTCAATTCTGACCTTCTGACTCCATTAATTGAGATCAAGCAGGGTCGTACAAACTGATGGTTCATATTTTCGTAGGTTATATATTTGATAATAGTGATATGATAAATGAGATACACATATATACAGTTCAATAATTGTAACTTCTTACTTCTGTGATCTCAGACTACTACAGCTCATATTTTGTATAAAATAGGGAACAAAATGTATAACGGCAAAAAGGAAGGTTAATAACAATTAAAATTTAGAAAAGTGGAAAGCAAATGTAAAGATGGCCATGAGGAAATTCAAGAACTTCAGACACTTTTGTTTAACACAAAGCACAATCATTAAAAATAATGTCAACAATTAATAGACCCAGGGCTTTCCCCAAGGGGAGCCCATCATTTAATCCAGTGTCTCCTACAGTTTTTATATAAACATTTAGAATTTTTTTCCTAAAAAGTCTGAGTCTCATTTACTAAAGAGGCAAAATAAACACGGAACTGAAAAATCTCCTGGAATTTTCTCCCTGTTCATAGGCTAAATCATGCAATGAGAGATACTCTGTGTAGCTCAGGAAAAGTATGCGTATTATCTGTTCTCAGGGCTCAATCTGTGTTTCACCTAAAAAACGGTATTTGCTAGGAGTACTCTGTCTAGAAGATCAATTGCATATTATTTCCTATGCTTTGCTAGTGTGTCTCCAGAATTAATCAGAAAAAGAAGTGCAGTTCATATGTAAATGCTGTGCACCATGTGATGCCTTCCACCAAGTGTACAATCACTATTATTCCTAGTACAAGTCAGAGCTAACACAGACCCCGACTCAGCAAAGCACTTAAGCATGTGATTTGCTTTAAGAATGACTGGAGTCACACTGAAGTTAATGGGACTACTGGTGCTTAACATGCTTTGTTGAATCAGAGACATCTGATTGTTGAATCTAGACAGCAATAACATGCACACACTAGAACTGGTCATAAAATTTTCAGCCAAATTTTTTTTTAGACAAAAATTGGCTTTTTGACTAAGTGGAAATTTTCATGAATAGAAAATGTTTGTGTTTTGTAACAAAAAATGATTTTTTTTCTCATTTTAAATTGGAAAATGTTTGGTTTTTTGGTTTTTGGACCCCCCCCCCATTTCCAAAAATTTCAACAAAAATAAAAAAATGTTTTAGTCAAAAATAATTTGGGGAAATTAAGATAATTTCCTGAGCAGCTCTAATGCTCACCATTTGCCTCACATGTGGTCTCTGTACGTTCTTCAAGACCTGTTCTTACCTGTTTATAACAGAATTCAACTCTGCAGACCTGGGGGATTCTAAAAGATGACATTATAGGGTTGTTGAGGCAAACTCAGGGCCAGCTCCAGGCACCAGCTAAAGAAGAAGGTGCTTGGGGTGGCCAATACCACGGGGCGGCACATCCAGGTCTTTGGTGGCAATTCGGTGGCGGGTCCCTCAGTCCCTCTTGGAGCGAAGGACCTGCCGCCGCTTTTTTTTTTTTTTTGTCTCTTGGGGCGGCAAAAAACCTGGAGCCGGCCCTGGGCAAACCACCAAATGCAGTTCTTGTTGGGGCTCAACTGGCTAAAAGATTGGAGACACAGTGTGTCAGAGGTTTGCTTTAGCTTACTGCTAAAGGAATTATGGTGGGACAGGGTATTGGGACCTATAAACCACTGAGCACCTGATTGTGCAAACCTTACTCACGTTAGTAAGTGCTAAGTAGTGTGCTCACCAAGGGCTCAGCTATACCACAAAGCCCAACCCAAGGTTGGGGCAGAATTCTATCCTGAGCTCCCCAGAAATCAGGGGGAACTTGCTCTTTGCTGCACTCCTTCAGGAGATTCAACTCCCCCCACCACTATGCTCATCCCACTCTGGGCTGGTATAGAAGGCTGATGGGGCCATGTTTACTGTGTGTGTATTGTTCCTTGTTTTGGTCTGAAAATGGTGTTTCTGAGTTTTAAAATAATTGTCCTTCCTTACTTGCTGTTATTCCTAATATATATAAATACATTCATATTTTAGTTCCTTTGACCCAATGAAATGTTAAATATAGTTATAGAGAATATTTATAAAGTAAACAGTTAGCCTGCATTGATATGCTCTCGAATGAGTTTAGTACAACTGGTGCAACTTTTCTAATATAAATCAGATCTAAATATTTATAATTTAAAATCTAAATCTAAATAAATCTAAATATTATAAATATTTAGATCTGATCTACATTAGAAAAGTTGCATGGTGGTACTAAACTAGTTTTAAATCAGTCTAGTTACACTAGCGCAACTCCCTAATGTATATGCACTTAAACTGATTTAAACCTAACTTAAATATCTTACTAATTTAAGATAAATCAATAGAAACCCTGTTTTGAGGGCATTAGGCCTTGTGCAGCCCTTCACCCATAGTGACTAACTCCTTTACTCACATACTCTAAACAACATAAATTCCATGATGAAAATCATTGTTGGTATTCTTCACCTCTTTATTCTTCATCCCTTAATACATGGTTCCCAGGGAGGAGGGGTTTTTAAAGACTGTTCAGTGTCCTTAGAACTCTGGGAGTTGGTTCATGAAAGGAATTTTATAGTACTGCCTTTTGAAGAATATGTACTTCCATCAAAAATCTTTATGAAGACTTGTAAATGCTCACGTTTTGTTAAGAGTAAATGTGACAGGATTTGGCATGGCCCTTGCTCATGTGATTTCAGTCCTACAGAGCTCTGATGATGGGAGGATGGGTGGAAGTAGGGTGACCAGATGTGCCAATTTTATAGGGACAGTCCTGATATTCGGAGCTTTTTCTTATATGGAACCTATTACCCCCCCACACTCTGTCCCGATTTTTCATACTTGCTGTCTGGTCACCCTAGGTGGAAGGCCATCTGCCTGTCATTGAGACACTAGTGAATCTTCGCTTTCATGTACCCTGTTCAAAAGGCTTATTTTCCCTTTGACTATTTGTTGGGATTGTCACTCAGAATAATGGTTACTTTTCTACTGGGAATGCCCCCAAAGTGTGTCCCATTTTACACCATGGTGTTTACCCTTCTTTGTCCACTTTGAAGCATTCACTTCATTTTGTAAATCGTTATTTATCATGGGAGATCCTTCCTGCTTTAAAAACGTCATGCATATCAGTAAAATCAAAACAACTCAGTGTTACCACCATGTTATTGCATTGTACAGATGGTCTTCACCCAGACTGTGTGTGATCAGTTACTGCTACTGTGTGCAAGTGAAGTTCATGGTCTAGTTCTAATGGATGCAAATCCCAATCCTTCCATCCCATGAAGGGACCCAAGGTGTCCTGCATGTTCTGAGGACTGATGGAAAAAATAGTAAATGATAGTTTGAGGCCATCTTCTGTCCTTTTTGAATAATTCTGAAAAGAAAATAGTTGGAAAGACAAGGACATATGTGTTTTCTCTTGAAGACAAATCATCTAGTGCCTACACAGAGAATTTCTTCGATACAGTTCATCTTTTGAAAACATGACCTTTAAAAGTCTGCCAAGGTTACTGCATTCTAGAATGAGGAGCAAACTAAATGATGGTCATGCAAATTAAAGCTGCTGAGGGGTAGTTCTTACTCCCACTTTATATTTTTCAAATATTTCATTACATATAAATACAACTGCTTTGCCAGATCTTCTCCTTTCTCCACCCTTTCAGGTCTCATGTGTTCCCCTTCTCATGGATAGAATGAATTAGGTGAAGTTAGAGGAAGAAGTCTGATTTCATTTAGTTTGACTATAAAAGTCACCTCATTCCACAATTTAATTCTGATGATTTAAGAATTTACAGGGCAAATTCTCCCCTTTTCAGATTATAACTTATTCCCATGTCAGCCAAGAACTCAGTAGAGGGGCTTTTGCACAATTGTGAGGGAAATATAAGAATGCCATGGATGTGGCATTCTGTATCTCTGGACCACCCCATCCAGTTCTCCTCCACTTGACGAATTAGAAAGGATCATAGATCCTCTTAATATGCAGTGTTTGAGAACACTGAAGAGCACATGCTCCTAGGGCCTGATCCAGACTCCTTTGAGGTCAATGAAAATATTTCTATTGACTTCAGTGGCCGTTGGATCAGGCCCTGATAGCACACATAAATGTAGTATACAGTTAAGACAATATAATATCATCAGCTATGCACTGTGGATCTCTGCAATGTGGCATCATTATATGTATCAGTTTATGAACAAAATTTCAGCTCCACTTGTACCACATGCTGCCATCCTCAAAAAGGATGGATCTCCAAATTTATATGCCATAAGTCTTTGTGTTGGGAGTGCCTCCAAAAGGTGCTGTGGTCTGACCGAAAAGTGTGTGAAATAATACAACACTAAACCAGATTACACCATCAGAAAAATGCAGATCAGAGGTAAAAAAAAAATGAATTAAAGTTAGTGCCAACCTCAACTGGAATGACTTGCACACTTCAGCATCCACACATGTGTAGTCATTAGGGAGTTGGCTGGGTAAATGTGTATTTTCTCATCTGTCAGCTAAATCAGAGATCGAAATGCAAAATGTAGCACTCAGGAACATTATATAGATTTGTGACACTCCCCAGAGGAATTTGGGTCTGTAAAGCAATGAGTGGATTAAATGGAGACATAAATATAGTGTTTTCAACTATGACAGATATAAGCCTTCTCTGTTGTTGTTTATGTTATGTAAAGAAAAAAAGCACTTATTTTCTTTAAACCAGCACTCTACTTTTAAAAGAAAAGAAACATCTGTAACTAAATGAATAAACTGAGAAATGTACAAGACAATTCATTTGGCACCGCTGGGGTGAATAAAATGGATTGTATTTTTTAAATGTGTAAGTGAATACTCTGTAATGGAAGCTGCCTATGTAAAATGTGAGTTGGCATTCTATTATTTTGTGCCATGCCAGTGAAATAATATATTCTATGGGACTATTTTATTTTTAAGCAGAGGCATAAATATGCTTTGGATAATGACAATGCCTGCTGGGAAACCGACCAGTGTACTTCCAGGTAAGAAAATGAATAGGAAACGTATTAGTTAATCTAATACATGGAGCTAGATGTAAGTATCTGATTAAACCCCAAGACACCTATTTGTTGAAAAATAACTATGTGTTTTTGATTGGCGGAATGATATATGTAGAGCAAGCTGCAGTAGTGGGAAGGTGTAGAGCATAGTATAAGTTTGTGGCTCTGTCTGAAGGTTTTGCAAAACCTTTCCTCCACTTGGTCCTCTACCTAGAAGGCCATATGACATTTCCTTAGCTTATAGTTCAACCAAACCAACTGGACAATTCTACATTCTACAATTCTGTTCACTATGCCAATCATATACTTACAATGCAGGAGAGGAATATTATTTCTGGCAGTTTGGAATTGTGTATGATTCTGCGATTCTAATAGTATCGAAAGCCCCATGCTTCCCTCATGCCCATGGATGGAGGCAGCCTGTGCACGTGGAAGTGGGGATTTCCCCTAGATAGCATGCTGCCCATCCCCATACCTAACAGAAGCCTCTCCATGGGGGCACTGCAGAACTCCGCAATCCAAGACGGGTGTATCAGGCTGGGTGGGATCAGGTGAGAGAGCCCTGGGCATTCCTGCATTCTCCTATCCCCTCCAAACTCCCAGCAGAAGCTGGCACAAGTTAGTACAGCCTAACATTGTACCAACTTATGCGGCTTCCCCTTCTGCACTGCAGACCCTCCATTTAAGAGGGCTTCATGAAACAGCTGTAAGGTGAAAGCCCCTGGCAGCATGGCTCCTATGAGAACCATTCTTTTTCCAGGTCCAGTAGGAGCTGGTTGGGCAAGATAGCAATGTAATGGCCAGGGTCATCTATGGGATCCAAGATCATAAGGGAATTGTGGGTTTGGAGATTAGCACTCCTGGCTTCTTCTGTAGGGGATTCCCACTCTCCTTAATTGGAGAAATTCTTTTCAATTCACCAAATTGAAAATACAGTAGCGGAATTTTTCCTCACCAGGTGGGTTATTCAGTCATATAAGAGAATGGGGCCCATTGCTAGAAGAATACGACTACAACACAAATCCAGTGAAGAAATTATATTCACATATACGTTGAGGATTACTATTAATCTGTCATAAGTAAATAACATATACTATAAATATTACAGTAATATAATATAAGGAATCTACTGACCATAACTAGGTCCATCAGAAGAGTAATAGTATACCAGTCTTGTTATGTACAGAATATTTGTGGTTTTATGGGGGCATATATAGAAATTATAGATGAATAGTAGCATTTGGAGTCAGATAGACAACTTGCATATTAATAAGATAGTATATATGTTTCATCATATATCTTATGCCTGTGTACAATCCATTTACAACATGAAGCATACTAAGCCTCCTGGGCTAGTTTGGATTAGTGCATCTCCACTGACTTCAGTGCTGATTTACATCAGGTGGGAATGTGGCCTACTCTCTGTAATAGAATTACTTAAATTGATAGATTCTATAAAAAACCTAAGGCAGATAGCTACCTGGGGAAGAGAAGGTGTAAAACTCTTGATGGTGCACACATTGCACCCATCAGGGGGAGGGATAGCTCCATGGTTTGAGCATTGGCCTGCTAAACTCAGGGTTGTGAGCTCAATCCTTGAGGTGGCCACTTAGGGGTCTGGGGCAAAAATTGGTCCTGCTAGTGAAGGCAGGGGGCTGGACTCAATGACTTTTCAAGGTCCCTTCCAGTTCTAGGAGATTGGTATAAATCCAATTATTACCTTTATTGTAACCTTTACTCACCCAAGTAATACTACTTAGAACCCAGATGAGAATGCCTGTGTGAGTAAGGATTTCCAGGATCCAGTCCCAGGTCTGGCTTTCTTTTCCACCATGGAGTTATTGAAGCCCCTCTGGAATATAAAAAGCTACATCATGATGCTATACATATTAATGTGCAAGGATTTTTTTCCTATTGTCTATATCTTTCAGGCTAAGCCTGACTGACAGCCTAATCTATGATTTCCAAGCCTTAGGATGGTCTGATTTTAAGACAGGCCTCCTCTTCGTTTACATGCATTACTAAGGAATTTCCTGTTCTGGTGGCTGTTGTATTATAAGATGCTTAATAACAAAACTAGACTTCATGTCTTGGGATTTTTAATTTTTTTATTTTCTAGGTTCCAAATTGATGGAAAAGTCAGAAATGTTGCCATTTTGAATGGCTGGATTTCCTGGACTTTTAAAGGCATTCAGGTTGGCATGTGACTTTTTGATTTAGGTTTTTAAAATTTGTATCTGGTTCACTTAATGTAAATATACTGAGTCACATTTTATAGTAAAATATTATTCCATTATAAAATATGGAAAGGCTTTCTCTTTCATTTTCTCTCTACAGCACTGGGCAGACCTATTTCATTCATCTATACAAGGGCTACTGTTGGTGAATATTTCTGATTTGACAGTCAAATCAAATAAACGAGACCAAAGCCTTATGTAAGAAAAAAGAATCATGACAATTTTTTCTTCCCCTTAGTAGCCATGTTCATAGCCATATTTATTTTAAGTAGCCTTGGGCAAAAAGTTATGCGTCTCATTAATCTAAATCAACCTTCCAGGATTTTATGGCAAACTGTTGTTGCTGTTGCCACATTATGTATGTTTTTTTTACCTCCCTTTTGTTCTGCAATATAGTGCTTATGAAGCTAAGGAACAATTGTCACGTCCTATTATGTGAACTAAATGTACAAGAATTGATGGGGCTTTCTACCTAATGTCGTTAGCGTGAACCTGGTTTGTTTATTTAATGAACAAAATGTCACAGTGTGTCTGCATCCGCCTGACATCTGAAACAGTGGCAGCTGCTGGTGGCAGATTTCCTGAAAACTGGGGTGCAGAATTAACCAATTCAATTTGCATGTTATAAAAAAAAAGGATTGAGGTGGGTGGGGGAAATGGAAGACAAGAATCTCTTTTGAAAACATTCTTAAAAAAAAAAAAGCCTCTGTTTTTGTGCACAGATGTCCTGGGTACTATTGTACTGTGACAGGGGGAGGAGAGAGAGAGAGAGAGAGAGAGAGAGAGAGAAAGCTAGTCTAATCCTGACACATAACCTACTTCAGCACAAGTAGATTTAGAGAAGTTCATTTAGATTCAGGGTTTAAATATGATTCCATTACGAGATGTTGGATTGGTAAATGAGAAATATTAGCCATGGGGGGCAGTTTACAAGATAGAATTACTACAGGATTGCATCTTGCCTCAACCTCCTTATAAAGAGCTATATTAAAGTGATAATAGTGATCATGGCGACATGCACGTTTTGCAAAAAAAGATACATTTTATGCTTTCTCTGATGTGGAATTTATGGCAATGTTGATAATTAATTATTTTAGGAAGTAACCAAACTTGTGAGAATTACTGAAGACATTTACACTATACAGTTGCTAATCCTATGGCATTTCTTCCTAAACACTCAGAATTTAAATGGTTCTTTAAAATAATGTATGCATACCACTGAAATTTTTAAACAGAAGTAAAACTTCCTTGAGACTTGTCGAGTTTTAACGGCTCAGTGGGAAGGCAATGTTGAGTCTCCACACGCTCCAGGCAAAGGCAAAGAAAAGGCAGTTGCTCTGGTTTCTTGTTTAGGTTGCAATGTGCATTTTTCATCGTGGCCAATGCTGCAGCCAACCTTCATATGCAAAGGAAAGAAAACACAATCTTTGTATATATTACATGACAGTGCAGGGCTCTGAACTACTTGGTAAAAGGCCCAGTTATGAGTATGTCTGGCAATTAAAAATAATTGGGAAGCAGGTTTGCCACTAACTCTTCCAAGAATGCCAGTTATGATATAATGATGTTTCATTAGACATGCTGAAAGCTGTGAGCTCCGTATGGCAGTGGCAATTAGTAAGGATCATAAAGGGAAAAAAAAAGAAGAAACATTAAAAATACCCCCGATAAGATTAGCATAGCATTTAATGGCCACTTCATTAGCTAATTGATTTCTTATTAGTTACAGGGAAAAGCCCAGTTAGGGGCTCTGCACAGCTAATTAACAGCATTTACACAATTAGTCAGTTGCTCATTTTGTAACCAAACATTCTTGGAATCGACTGTGGCTGTGATGCTCTGGGCCATTTGATTCACTTTATTTTTATTTTTTTTTGCTAATATTGGCTTAACCTTCAAATCGAAAATTCCCTCCCTAAGGGCCCCACCATATTTAATCACAATGTTATATAAACAGCAAAGGGCTACATCATGGAATCTCAGGGTGAGACTCTGTTCCCCTTAATTTTTATTTGCAGCTCACTTTATTAGCCCTATGAAGTCAATAGCAGTCAGTAAGTGGACTCATCTGTCCCCCTCCCTGACAGCTGATATTTTTGTCCATCAAACATTGTTATTCTTTTGCAATTCTTATTGATCACACTTTTTTTTTTTTTGCTTCTGCATTGGGAGAGGTATGCAGGAGGTCTGGTGAAGGTGTTTGTTTCTAATGAAGTTGCGTCCTGTTGCAAAAGCAATGCATTTAAGAGGAAAGTGGTCATTTCAAAAGCCATGTTTTTTACATTAGCATATACTTGGAATTAAGGGTATGCGGGGGGAAATTGTGATCTGTTATATGGCTCAGAAAAGGATGTATTGGATTAATGGGGCATTTTATTATTGACTTGGTAAAAACTTGTGACTGATATGATAATAAATAATACACCTCTACCTCGATATAACGCTGTCCTTGGGAGCCAAAATTTTTTACCGTGTTATAGGTGAAATCGCGTTATATTGAACTTGCTTTGATCCACCGGAGTGCGCAGGCCCGCCCCCCTGGAGCGCTGCTTTACTGCGTTATATCCAAATTCGTGTTATATTGGATGGTGTTATATCGAGGTAGCAATGTACTAAATATTTAATAAAACACAAAAAAGAAAAGTGCCTGCATACTTTCAGTGTATACAGGCATTTGATAACCTCACAGAACCTAGTTACTCCTTTGGCAAAATCCTGCATTCCTTATAGTCCCAAAACTCCAGTGGACCAAGAAGGCCAAATTCTGAGCTCACTGAAACCAGTCTCAAAATTCCCCTAGTATTCAGGCTCCTATTCAGGAGCAAGCCTTCTAGCACTAAGGGATAAGGGCTATTAGTAATGCAGAACAAGGCTGTGTATGTGAACTGAAGGTCAATATTTTTACCAGCCTCTTTCCCCGAACACATTGGCTAAATTGTTATAAATTAATTAAATAAAAACAAAAAAACATGAGGCCTGGGCAGTTCAGAGATGACACTGAATCATCAATATATTAATTATTATGCTTAGTTATCCTTTTCTTCCTCTTCTCTTTTTCTTGTCTTTTATTTAATGTTTCTTTGCCACAAATGTGAAATGAGTCATAATTTTAATTTACCATTACAGTATTAATTGTGGCTAATGGAAAAACACTCTATGAGACATATAATGGTAATTATTCCTCTCCTCCTTCCTCTTTTTCCTGATAATTTATTCCTTAAATATATTTACAAACTGTGGATTTTAATGGATGACCATTTCCATGTGGTCTTCATTTTAATAGTGCATGTAAATAATGTATTTTCTTTCCTCTACATTGTTTTTCCTCTTGGTTGATAATATGCATCTTGCTTATTTACTGCAAAGGATTATTAAAAACAAAGCTTGAGGTTAAGAATAAGTAGAACCAAAAAAAGAACAAGATTAAGTTATTTTAAAACAGTGGCTTTGAAAATTCAGGGATATTTTTTTCTGAAACTAAGCATCAAAAGTATGTTCATTGTCTAGACTTCTACTGTAATCTTAAAGCACCTTATAAACACTGAATGAAATTCACAGCACTCATATTGGGCCTATTGAAATCATTGGCAAAACAACCCTTTATTATATCCATTATATAAAGGGAAATTGGAGCACAGACAGGTAGTTTGGTTGAATGTGCAATTGCTCCATGTGCAGAATTCTAGTGGACTTGTAGGATCAGGCCCTAAGTGACTTGCACAAGGTCAGCCAATGAGTCAAAAGGAGGGTCAGGAATAGGACCCAGGAATCTAGACTTCTAATCCCCTTCTCTAACCACTAAGCTACACCTGAAGTTGTGTTTCTAGTCTATACTATTCAGGTTTGTGTATCATGCCCATCAACATGCTCTCTGAATTCTTTTTTTAGTAACATAACAATACTAGCACCCACTGGTGTATTTCACAAAGAAGTAGTGGGAGGTGACAATAGGGAAAGCAAGACGCTTCCGTTTCCATAGCCAATATCTGTTCTCGTTCTTGATTGTCCTTTTCAGGAACACACACTACACACCTCATTCCTTCTTCTTGAGTCTGTGTAGACTCAATGCTAGCTTTTCAAAATCCACAAACTTAAAAAACCTTACTGTCCACATGGCGCCTGTTGGCTCTGCTTAGGTTTGTTCTTTCTATTAGCATCACTTCCGTTTGCAATTTGAGGAGAAGCTACTTCTGGATATTTCATTCTTTTAAGGTAATTTTGAGAGATGCATTACCCTTCAGTTGTTTGGTTTGTAGCAAGCTGGCTTCAAACAATCCTCTCTTTTTCAGTAAAGGTTAGTCTTGCAGTCACTCCAAAACAAAGCAAACCAGGCCACTGCAACAAAATGATTTGAATGAACCAGTCAGACTTACTTTTGGGAGAGACAGGCAGGGAGATGAATTACACTGTATTGCATAATGGCAGATTGCAACGTGACTGTGCATGCCTCATGTCATGTTCTAGCTTGTCAGTGGGTTTTGCTGTTGTTTTTAAAGAGTGTGCAAAGTGTTTTCCAATTACTCTCAAAGGCAAGTGATCAACCCAACCTCCCCCTTCCATTTCTTTTCCAGGTGTCTGAATGAATAGCAGATGGTGGAACACATTTCTATAATGTGAATGGTTTAAGGTGATCATTCTAGGAAGTAAGGGATATTTCCATCTGCAAGCACAGAAATATTATCTTAAAGACGGCACCCTTTTAAAATGGAACCCTGCAAACATGCAGATAGCAGAGAGCATTTTCAAATATCCTACAAAACCTGTGGATGATTTTAGTCTTTATAAAATATAAATTAGGGCTGTTGATTAATTGCAATTAACTCACGCGCTTAACAAAAAAAAATCACAATTAAAAAATTAATCATGATTAATCGCAGTTTTAATTGCCCTGTTAAACAATAGAATACCAATTGAAATTTATTACATATTTCAAATGTTTTTCTACATTTTCAAATATATTGATTTCAGTTAAAACAGAGAATACAAGTGTACAATGCTCACTTTATATTATTATTTTTATTACAAATATTTGCACTGTAAAATGATAAACAAAAGAAATAGTATTTTTCAATTCACCTCATACAAGTACTGTAGTGCAATCTCTTTATTGTGAAAGTGCAACTTACAAATGTAAATTTTTTTTGTTACATAACTGCTCTCAAAAACAAAACAATGGAAAACTTTAGAGCAGGCCTGCACAACTCGTAAAGCGGCAAGGGCCACATTACTCCAAAGAAAACAGCTGAGGGCCGAAACCCCCGGCCCCGCGGAAACACCCCGCCTCAGCACCGCCCAGCCCTGCAGAAACAAACCCTCCTTCCCCAGAGCCGCCCAGCCCTGCAAAAACAAACTCTCCTTCCCCAGCGCCGCCCCACCAAAACAGCTGTGGGCCAAAAAGGAAGGTTGGGGGTGGGGAGGTGATACTTGATTTTAAATCAACCAGGGGCTCCAAGCTGAAGAGGTGGCTGGGAGCCCTCAGGGGCAAATTAAAGGGCCCGGGGCTCTGGCGGCTGGGGGAACCCGGAGCTTTGCGGGTCTGGGGCAGGGACTTAAAGGGCCCAGCTCCTGCCACTGAGGGGAGCCCGAGCCCTTTAAATCCCAGCCCCAGCCCATCTGCTGGAGCCGCAGCCGGGATTCAAAGGGCTCTGGGCTGCCTGCAGTGGCGGGGAGCCCTGAGCCCTTTGAATCCCGGCTGTGGCTGAGATTCAAAGGGCTCTGGGCTCCCCGCCACTGCGGGCAGCCCAGAGCCCTTTAAATCTCAGCTGCGGCCGGGAATCTCTGCGGGCAGCCCAGAGCCCTTTGATTCCTGGCCGTGGCTGAGATTTAAAGGGCTCAGGGCTCCCCGCCACTGCAGGCAGCCCAGAGCCCTTTGAATCCCGGCCGTGGCTGAGATTTAAAGGGCTCTGGGCTGCCCACAGCCGCAGGGAGCCCTGAGCCCTTTAAATTTCAGCCGCGGCCAGAATTCAAAGGGCTCTGGGCTGCTCGCAGAGCGCCGTATGCGCAGGATTTAGAATCCCCCCGCGGGGCGCACAGTGAGCCTCCACGGGCCACATGCGGCCCGTGGGCTGTATGTTGTGCAGGCCTGCTTTAGAGCCTATACGTCAATGGTAGGCAACCTGCAGCCTTATACGGCCCTATATGTCAGTGGTGGCCAGCACGTCCCTGTGGCCCTTGCCGCTTCCCGCAGCTCCCATTTGGCAAGAATGGCGAACCGCGGCCAGTGGGAGCTCCGGGTATTCATGCAAATGTAAACAAACTATCTGGCGGCCCAGCAGCGATTACCCTGATGAGCCACAGGTTGCCCACCACTGCTATAAGTCCACTCAGTCCTACTTTCTTGTTCATCTAATCACTAAGGGTATGTCTACACTATAAGACTATTTCGAATCAACTTAAGTCGAATTTGTGGAATCGACCTTACGAAGTCGAATTTGTGTATCCACACTAAGGACACTAATTCGACTTTTTGAGTCCACATTAATGGGGCAAGCATCGACTTTGGAAGCGGTGCACTGTGGGAAGCTATCCCACAGTCCCCGCATTCCCCGCTGCCCATTGGAATTCTGGGTATAGCCCCCAATGCCTGCTGGGGGGAAAACTGTGTCGAGGGTGGTACTTGGTAACTGTCAGCATTCAACTGTCACTCCCGCCGGCGGGAAATCAGTTCGCGCACTTTTCCTGTTATAAGTGACAGCGCGGACGCCACAGCACTCCACTGCGATCATGGAGCCTGCTGCGATCATCGCTGCACTTATGGCCGTTGTCAACTCCTCGCACCTTATTGTACACCTCTTCAACAGTCAGATGCTGAGAAATCGGGCGAGGAGGCTCCGGCAGCGCGGTGAGGACATGAAGTCTCAGACTGGCACAGACCTCTCAGAAAGCACGGGACGCCGCGCCGTGGAGATCATGGTGGCAATGGGTCATGTTCATGCTATGGGACGGCGATTCTGGGCCCGGGAAACAAGCACGGACTGATGGGACCGCATAGTGCTGCAGGTCTGGGATGAATCACAGTGGCTGCGAAACTTCAGGATGCGTAAAGGCACTTTCCTTGAACTGTGTGACTTGCTGTCCCCTGCCCTGAAGCGCAAGGACACCTGCATGCGAGCAGCCCTGAGTGTGCAGAAGCGAGTGGCCATAGCCCTCTGGAAACTTGCAACGCCAGACAGCTACCGGTCAGTAGCGAAACACTTTGGCGTGGGCAAATCTACCGTGGGGGTTGCTGTGATGCAAGTAGCCAACACAATCGTTGAGCTACTGCTCTCGAAGGTAGTGACCCTGGGAAACGTCCAGGTCGTCATAGCTGGCTTCGCCGCGATGGGATTCCCAAACTGCGGTGGGGCTATAGATGGGACTCACATCCCTATCCTGGGACCGGACCACCAGGCCAGCCAGTACATTAACCGAAAGGGCTACTTTTCAATGGTGCTGCAAGCACTGGTGGACCATAGGGGACACTTTACCAACATCAACGTCGGGTGGCCGGGCAAGGTTCATGACGCGTGTGTGTTCAGGAACTCTGGTCTGTTTAAACGCCTCCAGGCAGGTAGTTTCTTCCCGGACCACAAAATAAACTGTTGGGGATGTGCAGATGCCTACAGTGATCCTCGGGGACCCAGCCTACCCGCTAATGCCCTGGCTCATGAAGCCCTATACAGGTGCCCTGGACAGTGACAAAGAACTTTTCAACTACCGGCTGAGCAAGTGCAGAATGGTGGTGGAGTGTGCTTTCGGATATCTCAAGGGGAGATGGCGGAGCTTACTGACTCGCTCGGATCTCAGCGAAAACAATATCCCCATTGTTATTGCAGCTTGCTGTGTGCTCCACAATCTCTGTAAGAGCAAGGGGGAGACCTTTATGGCGGGATGGGAGGTTGAGGCACATTGCCTGGCTGCTGATTACGCTCAGCCAGACACCCGTGCCATTAGAAGATCCCAGCGGGAAGCGCTGTGCATCCGGGAGGCTTTGAAAGCTAGGTTCCTCAGAGAGCAGGGTAACCTATGACTGTCCAGTTGCTTTACAGAGAAGCTGAACCTGGCCATGTTTCTTTACCCATTTACTGTTGACTCTCCTCTGCAGTTTCATACCCCGTTCACCCCGTTTGCCCCCTTCCAACACACGTGTAAAAATAAAGTTAATGGAGCATTGTTATTTAAAAACCTTTTCTTTAATAATGATTTCGTGTTAAAGGGTTGAAACAGGGACGCGGACTGTGGTGGGTAGGGTGTGCAGTGATGTAGAGACAGCTTCTAGACTCCAGGAATGATAGGCTACTGCTCCTACAGCGGTCTCTGGAGGGAGGACGGTTACAGGTGGGTGTGCAGGAAGGGGTGAGGGGTGTAGGCTTTGGGATGGAGTTTGGGTGCAGCCTCTGGGCTGGGGATGGGGGCGTAGGAAGGGGTGAGGGGTGTGTGGGAAGGGGGGGAGGCGTAGGGTGTTGCGTGCTGTGGCTGGGGCTGAGGGTTTGGGGCATTGTAGAGGCTCAGGGCTACGGTAGAAGGGCAGGGTGAGGGCAACCTGCCTTGCCATTTGTGGATGGCAGGCGCTAGGACCCTGGGGCAGCAGACAGCATTTCTGCTGGTAGCCGCTCTACTGTCAGGTAGGGACGCAGCGCGGGGGGGCGGGGGGAGACGACACGCCGGGGGAGGGGTGGCAGGTGGGCGCTGGGACCTGCTCCAGGCAGGGAATTGACGGGGCGGGGGGAGACCCGCGTGGGCCAGGGCCCGATCCAGGCAGGGCCGGGGGAGAGACCCACCTCCAAGTATACCTGGAGCAGGGCACCTGCCGCCTATGAACAGAACATTAAAAACACCTCACAGACTGACCAGGGTGCCTAGTGACTGCACTCAGTGAGTAACCTGCTGTTGATCCTGCCCCCATGTCTGTACCCTGTTCATGGTGAATGTCCTATGCAATTACCAAACCCCTTTCCCCCCTTCACAGAAAGTCTTCAGCAAACAAACATGACAGAAACAGTAATTAACAGCAAACTACTTTTAATACTCGACAACACAGTAAAGGTAAGAACTTTTCAAAATCTAGGGACTGTGAACTTTTGGGTAATATAGCAGTCCACTGTGGTTCAGTGACAGTTTTCACGGCCCTTGGTGCCCCTCCTTCTTGTTATTCTGGGTGAGGTGGGTATTGGAGTGTGTGGCGGGGGAGGGCGGTTGCAGACACAGTGCAGGGGGGCTCTGTCCTCCTGCCTGCGGTCCTGCAGAACATCGACAAGGCGCCTGAGCGTGTCCGTTTGCTCCCTCAGTAGTCCAAGCAGCGTTTGAGTCGCCTGCTGGTCCTCCTGACGCCATCTGTCCTCCCGTTCGCTGTGTGAGCACTGCTGCTGTGTGAGGTTCTCCCTCTACTGGCTCTGCTGGTCCGCCTCTGCTCTGGAGCAGCCCATAAGTTCAGCAAACATCTCGTCCCGTGTCCTTTTCTTACGCCGCCTAATCTGCGCCAGCCTCTGTGAGGGGCATGGTGGAGCAGGTCGGGATACTGTTGCAGCTGTGTGATGGGGAAAAGGGAGTGAATTGCTTACAAAAATACATTTTCTCAAAAATGAAACATAATCTACTCATTGTCTGTGAACCAGACCATGGACGGCACCTATCTCATGCGCACTCACTCAGGGAAAGTTCGATTTCTCTGCATTCACTTTCATTTCCTGGGGTATTGCACTGCAGACCAGACAAGCGGGGCAGGAAAGCTGAATCCGTGGAGCAGCCAGGCATGGTAAGCCAAAGGCTTTTGGCTGCTTAAAAGTGAATGTCCAGCTCTGTCCTCTTGCTGCAGGCAATCCTGAAAGCTAAAACTCTGCCCCTGTTCCACCCCCTCGTGGTTTTCCCTTGGAAAAGATCCCTGTATGCTGCCACTCTGTAGCCTCCAGCACGTGGCTCTTAAGTGACGCTTCTTGTTGTTCTAAGGAACAGTGAAGCACTACCAATACTAATAGTACACAAATTACTCTACTTACATGCAGGAGTCTGCGCGCGAGATCACCCTGAGGAGGGTGTCACAGAGAGAGAGAGAGCGCATGCTGAATGAAAGCCAGCACAAGCCAGGGCCCTATGCTGCGATGCTCGTCAAGGCACTGGTCCCGGAGTACCAGCTGAGAGCGTGGCGCGGAAAAGTGTGCTACCTCGGAGCACCCAATAAGCCAGCTCTCCCCAGGAACCTCCTCGATAGGCTTTTCGACTACCTCCAGGACAGCCTCCTGGAGATCTCCACGGAAGATGCCTGTTCCATTCCCCTGTATATAGACCTTCTGTTCGCCTAGTCTATTTTCCTGTTCTTTTAAGAAATAAATGTTAACATGTTTAAAGCACTTACCCACTGATCCTTCTCCTGATTCAGGGTCCGTGGTAACGGCTGTGGAGGGTTGGTAGGGGATCTCAGTGAGGGTGATGAAGAGATCCTGGCTGTCGGGGAAATCAGCGTTGTAAGCGCTGTCGACTGCCTCCCCCTCCTCATCTCCTTCCTCATCTTCCCCATCTGCGAACATCGACGAGGAACTGGCCGTCGACACTATCCCTTCGTCAGAGTCCATGCACACTGGTGGGGCAGTGGTGGCAGACCCACCGAGAATGGCATGCAGTGCCTCGTAGAAGCGGCATGTCTGGGGCTGGGCTCCGGAGCGTCCGTTTGCCGCTTTGATTTTATGGTAGCCTTGTCTCAGCTCCTTGACTTTCATGCGGCACTGCATTGCATCCCGGCTGTATCCTCTGTCTGTCATGGCTTTGGAGACCTTCTCGTAGGTCTTCACATTCCGTTTGTTGGAGCGCAGCTCCGAAAGCACAGACTCATCGCCCCACACAGCGATCAGATCCAAGACTTCCTGGTCAGTCCATGCTGGGGCCCTCTTTCTATTCTGGGATTGCCTGGAATCCTCTGCTGGAGAGCTCTGCATCGTTGACGGTGCTGCTGAGCTCGCCCCGATGTCCAGCCAGGACATGAGATTCAAACTGGCCCGACAGGAAAAGGAATTCAAATTTTCCCGGGTCGTTTCCTGTGTGGCTGGTCAGAGCATCCAAGCTTGGACTGCTGTCCAGAGCGTCAACAGAATGGTGCACTGTGGGATAGCTCCCGGAGCTACTAAGTTCGATTTGCATCCACACCTAGCCTAATTCGACATAGCCATGTCGAATTTAGCGCTACTCCCCTCGTCGGGGAGGAGTACAGAATTCGAACTAAAGAGCCCTCTATGTCGAATTAAATGGCTTCGTGGTGTGGACGGGTGCGCGGTTAATTCGAATTAACGCTGCTAAATTCGAATTAAAGTCCTAGTGTAGACCAGGCCATTTACAGGAGGTAATGCTGCCCACTTCTTATTTATGATGTCACCAGAAAGTGAGAACAGGCATTCACATGGAACTTTTGTAGCCAGCATTGCAAGGTATTTATGTGCCAGATATAAAAATTTTATTAAAGATAATGTTAAAAATTTATATGGTATACATGTTAAGAAAAGAGTGTCTGTACATCTGGCTTAGATTATCCACAAATACAAGGTTTGTTTTTAAAGCCATAAGATACATTAAACATTCATATGCCCCATCATGCTTTGGCCACCATTCCAGAGGACATGCTTCCATGCTGATGACACTCATTAAAAAAATAATGCGTCAATTAAATTTTGACTGAAATCCTTGGGGGAGAATTGTATGTCTCTGGCTCTATTTTACTCCCATTCTGCCATATATTTCATATTATAGCAGTCTTGAATGATGACTTAGCACATGTCGTTCATTTTAAGAACACTTTCGCTGCAGATTTGACAAAATGCAAAGAAGGTACCAATGTGAGATTTCTAAAGATAGCTACAGCACTCGACCCAAGGTTTAAGAATCTGAAGTGCCTTTCAAAATCTGAGAGGGACGAGGTATGGAGCATGCTTTCAGATGTCTTAAAAGAGCAACCCTCCGATGCGGAAACTACAGAACCCAAACCACCAAAAAAGAAAATCAACCTTCTGCTGGTGGCATCTGACTCAGGTGATGAAAATGAACATGTGTTCATTCTGCTTTGGATTGTTATCAAGCAGAACCCGTCATCAGCATGGATGCATGTCCCCTGGAATGGTGGTTGAAGCATGAAGGGACAAATGAATCTTTAGTGCATCTGGCACATAAATATCTTGCGACACCAGCTACAACAGTGCCATCAGAACGCCTTTTCTCACTTTCTGGTGACATTGTAAACAAGAAGCAGGCAGCATTATCTCCTGTAAATGTAAACAAACTTGTGTTTATGATAGGCTGAACAAGAAATTGGATTGAGTGGACTTGTAAATTCTAAGGTTTTACATTGTTTTGTTTTTTAGTGTAGTTTTTTTTGTACATAATTCTACATTTGTAAGTTCAACTTTCATGATAGATTGTACTACAGTACTTGTAATAGGTGAATTGAAAAGTACTATTTCTTTTGTTTTTTACAGTGCAAATATTTGTAATAAAAAAAATATAAAGTGAGCCCTGTACACTTTGCATTCTGTGTTGTAACTGAAATCAATATATTTGAAAATGTAGAAAACATCCAAAAATATTTAAATAAATGGTATTCTATTATTGTTTCAGAGTGCGATTAATCACACAATTAATCATACTATTCATTTTTTTATTCGCTTGACAGCCCTAATATAAATATAACCCTCCCCATTCTCTATAGTAGTGGGGGTGACCCTGTTGTCCAGGGGTGAATGCAGGCTGGGACTCAGGATTCATCCCTCAGTGATGCTGAGCTTCCTTTCTACATGGAGCACAGCCTTGCACTCTGATTCAGAGTTTGGTTCCCTATGAACAATGACTCCTCCAAGAACACTATCCTGTGCTAAAAGTGATCAGAAAATTCTGGTAAAGGGCGATACTCAATTAAAAAAGTCACATTTCTGTCTGATATATTTTTTTAAGCCAGTAACACTTAAGACTGCTATAACTGAAAGAGACTACAGGGGGGAAAAAATCTTTGTACATTTGACAGCACTTTGTGTCTGATCGGTTTCACTGTTTTCCCTTTTGTGGTCTATTTCTCCTGCTGTTTGTGTTGAGCAGTATTTTCTCATGAATGGTGTGATTACTCATGTGAGTAAGGATTGAAGAATCAAACTGTCTCTGTTCTAGAGATGTCATAGGCTACATGGTTTCTGGAAAGAAATTACTAAACAAAACTGAAATCTGAAATAACAATGTAATGACCATACCATGAAATGTAGATCGAGTACTCTTGGTAGAAAGAATTAGCCTCTTAACAGACCCCTAAAATTCTCAGACAATGAAAAGCCCTAGGATACCAACAATCAAAACCAGATCATAACACTAATGGAAATAACATGAAACATTAATATTCAGATTGAAGGATAAAAATTCACAAAATATGCAGAAACTATTTCTGGACCACATAAAATATAGAGATTCAACAAATGATGCATAAAAACTGACAGCAAAAATATGTGCTGACTTCCCTTCCAATGCCTCCCTTACCACACTGTCTCTTCCTGTACTCCTCTCCTTCACTCTTCTGATATAATCAATGTCTGAAAGAAAGAAAGAAACAAAAAATCCCAACAAACAGGGGAGGCTAAAAAAATATAGGATTCAAGTCTGCTTTACAGGAAAACCAACGATGAGCAGTGAAACAAAAAGATATTATGGGAAGATATGGAGCACCAGAACAATGCAGAGGGAAGAAATATGAGAAAAACAAAACCATTAGGACTTAGATTATGACTGGCCATTGTGTGGGAGGGTGCAAGGAGCACCCACTCCACCCCCACCCCCGTGTACCCTACACAAAGGACAACCTCAACTAAATAGTCTCTGTGTTCCATGAGCCCCTGGGGATGCACCCTGCCCAAAAGTGGGCAGGGAGGCTACAGAAGAGGCAGGGTTATGACCTGTCCCCTCAGGCACACTGGCCCATGCAGTGGGGTGGGCTCACTGGGGAAAGCAGTCTGTCATCAGTCTCTAAGGCTATACAGACTGTATTGAATGAAGCTTTGAACACCCCATCAGGAAAATATTAATGTACCCATTTTACATATAAGGAATGTCAGAGCCTAGAACAGAACTCAAGATTCCTACCTCATAGGGTAAGACTGCACTGCAATTAGACATTGCAGATGGCCTGTGCCAGCTGATTTGGGCTCCTGAGGCTTGGGCTAAGGGGCTGTTTATTTGCAGTGTACTTCTCAGGGTCCTAGAGCCCGGGCCCCAGACTGAGCCCAAATGTCTACACTGCAGTTAAACAGCCCCTTAGCCTGAACCCCGCGACTCTGAGTCAGCTGTCAGGGCAAGCTATGGGCTTTTAAATGCAATGTAGACATGCCCTAAGTTCTCTTATCTACTAGATTATATTCATCTGAAGATACACTGAATACTGTCATATAAAGTCTGTCTATATTTATAAAGTACTTACCACCACAGTATCTAAGCACATCAAGTACTGTGGTCTTTGTTTGCTTACATTTTGTAATTTGTATAAGAACCTTGTAAAATGATAATATATTTCAATTTTTCCAGTGAAATATAGGAATTAAAATGATCTAAGATTGGGAGAAGAAAATCAGGTTAAAATGGACCCATCCTTGTGTTTTATTTGTAGAGTTATTAGGACAATGGGGCCCTGACTCTGGTTGGGGTTTATTTAAGTGAAAGCTGAGATGCTCTTGTAATCACAGGATTCCAGGAGTTGGGGCTTTAAAATACTAGACAGGTTAAGACTGAGGATAAAATTGCAGAAGTTGGTGGCACTGTAAATATTTTCAGAATTCGAAATATATTACTTCCTCTTTCCTCAGGATTTAGTTCAATTGGGAAACAGCAATAACAAGAGGAACAAGCACTGGATATAGCTCCTTATTTTAAGATTTTATTAGCTGGAAACCATTAGGAATGGATGTTTTTTCCAGAATACCCAGAAATAATAGTAATAAAATGGTGTTATCACCTGACAAGTCTAACATAAAGTCTTTAAAAATATATATTTTACAAAACAAAACTCCCAAACCTTTATGGCTTAGTCAAAGTGCTAACTTTAAATAGTCATAGACAAGCAAGCTGCCATTGTATCTCACCAGGCAGCAGTGATGACCCGTAAGCTTTCAGAAGTATTAAAGTTCACTTTTGACTTTCCTTACAGGAGCAGAAAGTCAGGGAAAATGTTGTTAATGAATGAAGTGACATGAGGAACAATAGTCTGCTCTTCTGAGTCTATGAATCTATGAATTTTTATTTTGTAGAAATCTTTTGACTCTCACAGGTGCTTATTTGACAAAATACATTCTAATTTCCATGCTGCCACTGAGAAGCAGATGCTCTGTCAGATTCATGTTATCAGTCTGCAGAAGTTGCCTTAAATGAAGTCTGCCCTCTCATTGGAGCACACACATAAGGTCCATTAGCATTAAGGGGCGTTCCCAAGTGCTCCAGCAAGAGGTACCAAAAGCCTCTGGACTTGAGGCCCATCCAAGGACATGAAATAGCCTAGGACACAAGTCACAACTGAAAAACTGGTGTAACAAAACTTTGCATCTCCAGCTCCATAATGCTCACCACACATCAGTCAGGCCTATTCCATTTGACTAAAAGCTGTACTCTCTTTAAATTAAATAAATTGGTGTCTAGTCTCAATGGTCTCAGTCCTGAGCAATATTCTTAGTAGTAATGGAAAGAATCAGAAAAATTTCACACAGACAAAAGTTTATGAATGAAATTATTAAAAATACTTTGAAACCAGAACCAAATCTCTTGAAATAAACATAAAGGGTCAAATTTTCAAAAAGTGGAGGCCCACTTTCACTTTCCAGAAATTAACTTATATTTACATGTGCAAATCTCACAGCTCCATGTGCAAATCGGGGAACTGAATGTAGAAATCGGTACCAATCTGAATGCACAATTATCCAGTTTGCAGGCATGCATGGATTTTGCATGTGCCAGTGTGGGTGTGTGCCTGGGTACACATTTTTAGCTGGTAAAGTGGGCCTCCACTTATTAAAAATGTGGCACCACAAGCTTACATCTATTCACAGATATGGGACTAGGACATTGACAATGGTCGATAAAGTGGGACTATGTAAAACCTTCCGCCAGACAGCCACAAGTGGAAAACCACTAACCTGAAGGGTACAATCTAGTAGAGGATGTGCTGCTCCTACAGCTCATTTTAGTGCACAGGGGATATCCAAAGACATTTCAACTTGAGCACTTTTCTCTTTCAAAGGACACCATCTGGCCCTCATTGCCAACAATTAGGTGTGATGGTGTATAGGAACTCTCTTTATCTTATGAATCCAAAATGGATGCTTTTGCCTTTGGCCTGGTTGCTCTCCAATGACTTATATGCCTCCAGTATATTTTATTCAATGTTGTAATATACAAATGTTGTATAATTAATTGTACCACATCTGGAAGTAAAAATACATACAGAAAAAGCACTGCAAAGGGGAAATAACCATGGGAATGAGATCATCTGTATATCTCTGCAAACTTTTATTAATGTTTGACTCAAAGGGGTCATTTTCATTAGAGTCTTTGGGATACATTTCTTCATTTTCACAGGCACCCCTAAACATTTTCATGTCTTTAGTTTTAAAAGTTTGCCATTCTTCTTCTTCTTCTTCTAACCCATTTTCAAAATAAAGGGCCAGAAATCTCCCCCCTCCCCTCCCCGATTCTCTCTGCCTTTCATGTTGTGCAAAATGAACAGAATCTGGCCCTCAATACCCAGCTGAGAGTAGCCTTGGCGTACAGAACTTCTTAGCTGTCGTAAGGTAGCATAGTCAGCTCCTACACCAACTCACCCCAGCCTTGGCATGCAGAGTGGAAGAAGGGATGTTGGGTGAGCTGGACTACACCTATGTTCAGCCAGTTCTCAACTGCCATATGGTTTCATGTCGCCCACAGCCAGCTGGCATAAATTAGAGCAGCTGCTAGCTCTCCCCCAACCCAGGAGAGTATATGAGTCAAAGCATTCAGATTTTGTGTTACGTGATTTGATGGTTGATGGAGATGTAATTTGTCATCAGAGGGGGAGACAAGGAATTCATGATGATGTGATGTAAAATTTGGATTTGCACAAATTTAGGATGACCTCTTTACTCTTGAATGGTGGGGCCGTGATTGAGTTATGTGCGTCATCCCAGCCAAGTGCCAATAACCATTTTACACCACATCACAGCAGAGCATATTTGATTTATGTCACCTATATCAGCAAACAGGCATTAATTTTTTTTCCCATAAGTGTTGAAACTTTTTGATACTATGCTCAGTGTCCTGGCAGGAAATTCCCATGTTTTAAAAATTTGTTCAACACATTAAAGTCTACTTAGTCATACAATCAAGTACATTTTTAAATACATTTAAAGGATTGAAAATGTAGAGTCTTTTCAGAGCTTTTTTTTTTTTAATGAGAAAGCACAGTATTTGCTTTGGAGCATAGACTAGACAGTAGTTCAATAATCAGGCTTGTGCCTCTGTCATAAGAACTTTGCTGGCTGATTTGATGTGCTTTGTTTTGAATTAGTCAGAGAACCTTATCCAGCAAAACACAGCCTCCTGGCTGGAGCCTCCGTGGACCCTCCTAGCTTCACAGCCACTCATACCCTTCCCTGTTGGCGGAACTTCCCTGTGGCAACAGCTGGGAATGGTGGTAACAGAGTTACTGGGTTGGCTGGGTGACTGAGTGCTTCTTGGCACACCCACAGACTGTCCCTAAAGGGTGTGGCTCCTGAGAAATGGGATAGACCCCTGGTTCAGGAAGTAGCTCCGACTGGAAATGCAAGGGTGCTTCTATTTTTCCTGATTCTGGGAGAGAGGGTATCATTTTGTAACAGCACTCACAGTTGGATGGAGTGAGCACCTTCTTGCAGTAATGAACAAAGGTGGTTCTTTCGTTTAGTGAGCTTGTGCCTGTGTCATTGCTGCAGCACCTGCTTATGCAAATCCACCAACGACTAGACCACGAGGTTACATAACAATGACAACCATAGAGCTGTTCATTGCTGACCTTTCTCCCGGAGCACAGTCCATCAGACTTGGGGCAATGGTCTCAGGATCAGTGAGCAAGGGGCCGTGTATTCCCCAGCCACTGCATTACTGATATCCCCGCTGTTCAAAAATCATGAGTCGAACCCCAAAAATCATGAGACTGACTTAAAAATTATGAGATTTTAAAAAATAAAATGTGGTGTCTTTTTGTTTGCTTTCTGGTTTTTGAACTTTTGGGGTTCAGATTTCCAGCTTTTCTCAGCAACTCTGAAGGCTAAAATCTTTTTTTCTTTAATGAAAATTGAGAGTCTCATGTAATCACCTGACTCTGGGAGCTGGGTCTTTTAGGGGAAAAAAACATATATTGCAAGACTTGTGATAAGATTGTAAACAGCTGGCAACACTGCCTCAGCAGAATTTGGCCCAGAGTGAACTATGTGTATCTGATAATAGGCTGCACAGCAAATAAATAAAAAGTCATCCATTACACACTTGCATTTTATATTGTAAGCCTGTTTACTTTTGTGAATGATTTTTTAAAAAGTGATGTTATACGCTCATAACTATAGCATCTAGGAGGAGGGAGAGGAAAAAAGAATTGATTAGATTTACTGTAACTCCAATTCTGATTGTCTCAGATATGGTTTAAAGGCAGTGGCCTTGTATTCGAGTTATACTGGCATAAATCTTGTGAAAATATATGCTCATATAGGGGGGTTTCTAATGATCATTGAGATCTATTTTCCATTCAAGCCTATTTGCTGAGTGCAGAACTCTTTTACATAATAAGACCTCACTCTGTATCTTGTGATCTTTGGAGTAGGTCTTAGGTCCTCAAATAGTTAAAATTGGCTTTCATGACAATTAGAACCTCACCTTTCCATCTCTCAGACTCTTAGCTCTCCTATGCAAATTTGGGAGAATCCCAGTTCAAGTTCTTTAGGTCACTCCTGAAAGTGGTTGTGTTAGACAATAATAAGAGACACTTGTATTCTGAGTGTGGTGGCTCACCCTGAATCACTATACATCTGTGTGCGTGTCTCTTTTAGATTATCCTGTATTTAATGACGCAATTGGCAAATACACACTCTTGGGGCCCAGTTCTCACCCCTGAAGAAATCTGTTCTGTGGTGGGAGAATTGGGGCACCTGGATTCAAAAATCCCAGGAAGAAGTGTGTGATAAGGAGGAATTTGAAGATGAAGAGGAGAGAAAACATTTGGCAGATAAGTACATGTAAAATGTTTCAGTTATAGGGGAAAAAAATGATGGACAGAAAGAGGCTTCAGGGGCAGAAAGCCTAGTATACTACTAATTCCTTCAGTGACATGCCTTATACCTTGAATTCATTGACAGTTGTTTTTTGTTGTTGTTTTTTTGGTGGGGGAGGGAGGAGAAAGAGTAGTGAGGTAAATGTTTTATAACATTTCCTAAAGCCACAGTCTAACACATGAAGAACTGTTAAAACATATAAGCTTGCTGCACTGAACTCATAATTTTAACAGGTCAGCTGTTTTAACAAGACCTGTTTCAGAGTTCAGAGTTGTTTTATGAAATATGTTTTGGATTAGCACACTGGAATGTGTTCATTTTATAGGTCACTTCTCTACTCTAAATTGCTTCTCGGTGTGATAGATATTTATCCTTTTATCAGGTTTAATCCTTTAACTGGAGCTCATTGAACGGTCACCCAAGTAGTTTAGTCTGAAAATTTGACCTGCTTTGTAAAAATCACAGTTAGAATCTGATGGTGAATCCAGGGGTGCTGGAACAATTTTTATAGTGGGGTCACTGAAAGCCATTGAACCAAACTATAAACCCTGTATATGATGGAAACCACTTCAAGCCTGGGGGTGAGGCAGCACCCCCAGCATTCCTTGTTCCAGCACCTATGCATTCGGAGAGCTAGCTCCTCAGCAATGCTGGAGTAGTGCATGGCACCGGAGGCTTTAGATCAGCCTTCCTCCCCAAACAGGGGCAAGTAAAGCCCCCAGTAGTGGATAACATAGCCTATGGGCTTCTCTAAATTAAACCTGCCTGCAGCAGCCCGGGCAAGTGACACTTAGCAGCTGGAGGTCGCTGGAGCACAGAAAAGCCTCTGCCAAACATACCCTCAAAATGCCACCTATGCCAAGGCCAGGAGCAAAAAACCAACCCTATGTCACCACCTGGAGATTCCCCTACCCTGAGGGAATCCCCATGTCGCTGGGTAAGCTACTTTAAAGTTGGACAAAGCAGCCTTAATGGAGGCCAGAACCTGCCCTGTATATATAGCTGTAGGTCGTAGTATTGTTACTAAAGTTGTATGGCATGTGCATGTACTGTTGTTAGGGTGACCAGATGTCCTGATTTTATAGGGACAGTCCTGAGATTTGGGGGTTTGTCTTACATAGGTGCCTATTACCCCCACTTCCTGTCCTGATTTTTCACACTTGCTATCTGGTCACCCTAACTGTTGTCTCACGATTTTGTGCTGAGGACAGAGTTAAAAATAACTGGCATATTTTAACTGTGCATTTCCGTACTCTCCATTTTTTATTGTAACCTTAATTTTGAATTTCCTGGCTTTCAAACACTTGGTTCTCTTTTATTTTTTAAACTTGATTATTTTCTAGTAATTTCTCCCCTTCCCTCAACGCCCGCCCCCTGCCATTTAAGAGACCGGTAAGGATTGAAAATCTTTACTTCATTTTAATAAAGATTTGTATAACAAAATTTCAGGCCAATAAGGCTAATACAATTTTGAGCGGTGTATGCAGCATCTGCCCCTCGGACAAAGCAAAATACTGAAACAGTAACGGTAGTTTCTAGAGAACGGTCCTTCTCTAGATGCCTAACATTCATTTAATCTGTAAATTTTATACTGGATTTTTGTACCCAAAAGGAATTATTCCAATTACAACTTTATGCCTACTTCATTCTGTTTACTAAGTATCATGAAAGCGAGATGCTCTTTAGCTAGCAAACGTTTTTACATAGTAAGTACTATGAGAGCTAGCTACCCATGTGAAGAATAGCTATAGTTCAGTGTAAATAAATTACGTTTTAGAAATTAATGAGGTCTGCTAATTCAGTTTATCCAGATAATAAAATCCATCAAATAAAATGTATCCATCAAATATGCTTTTTTGCCAGATCTGTAAAAAATGTATATTTCTTTGTATATCATCTATATGGAGATAATGAATATCTTGTGACATTAAGGTCACAGGTCAAATCCCAGACCTTATTACAAATCTAGGGAAAATTACCTTTTCACTGACCTGTGGTACGATCTAATACTCTAGGAGGAGTTCAAGGCTATTCGTTAATTCAGCATGACCAAATTTTATATATATATATGATACTGATGCAATGAAAACTTTCTTTCCTAGATATGGATTTACAGCATGTTTACTGGGATTTTTCATGCAGATCTTGGAATTTCAAAAGGCAATGTAATTGTACAATACATTGATGTGTTTGAAGTGAATGATGACCAGACCACAGTGTGTAGGTTTTATTTTCCTCCATTGGTATTTGACAGCCACAAATTTTGCATCTTTAATGGCTGTAGACGCCAAGTGCCAAGTTCTTCCTAATGTATTTCTGCATCAGCTTCTGGGTTAATTCTGCCAGCTATGTGGAAGGAGCTGACTAACGGCTGTGTTGCACTTCAGCTGAATGAACTGACTCTTCCTCATAGTCACTTGGTTATAAAGAAGGATTTCACTGCCTTTTCTGTAGGAAAAAATAATGTCTAACACTAGGTATTATGAGATCTCTCATAAGGGCCCCTCTTATGGTAAGAATGAAGTTTAAATAACCACATATGTTATCCACATTAATGTGCTCCTTTCCTTAAAGGCTCAGCCACATCCCCAGCAATGCAGGTCATTCACACACATCTTTCTTTGTGAACTTGTCTCCTGATTTGTTTCAATCCTGCACAATAACATCTCCCATGTTTCATTCAATGGCCACGTAGAACAGGACCCAGTGCACTTGAGCTTGGCTTGATTTGCAAGTCTGCTGCCCTATAATGACTGACAAACAGGCCACAGATTACTTCCATTTTTATTACTCGAGTTTAGGGAAATTGAGCATCCTAATTAGGCACAGATGTAAGGTTAAAGTGTAGAACAATCTGGAATGGTTTTCATTTAAGTCTTATTTCTGATTCATTTGGTTCCATAAGAGAGTTGCAATTAAAACAAATATTTTGTAAATGTTGAAAGACAAGTGATGTAGAACTGATTGGATTAAAGCTGAACCCATGTGAATTTTGGTCAATTCAATTAGGAGCCACTCTCTCAAGCATTCTGTGGAAAACCTCCAACGGTTTTGCAAACTGTATTTGGATTTTCTAGTGCAGAACTCTGCATGTGTTGACAGTACTGCATCAGAGCATAATGTGCAAGCGTTCCAAAAAAGTTTCTCCATCTTACAGGATTCATAAGGTCATGTGTACAATGAAACTGCAAACCTAGGCTCATTTGAAGAGTCTCAGACTGTGCATAATAGCAGGTGAGAGCATTTCAAGTAAAGCAGATCTAAGTAGACTGCTTCAATGTGTTACTGTTGTTATTATGTGAGCTGTATCCTAGAGGGTGAGCTTTCTAGAGCAGGAACTGTATTTGTATGCCTTGTTTGCATGATGGCCAGTACAAAGGAGTCCCTGATCCCTGATTTGGATCATTAGGTGCTACAGTCATAGAATTAATAAATAATAATAATACTTAATCATTAATAATGTAGCTTATGAAACAATCTTGCAGTTCTGAAGATCCTGGGCCCAATACCTTTCATATGATTGATGCTCACTCATGTGAGTAGTCTCCAATGTTCAAGAAGGACCATTTGCATGAGTGAGGGTTACAAGATTGAAACCAAAATCTGTTTATGCATGGGTGAAGTTAAGATGAGTTTTTCCAAAAAGACAAATAAAAATACCACATTGTTAGGGCAACTGAAACCTAAATCGTATTCTTTTGAAGTTAATACTTCAATGAAGTATAGGATCCTGCGCCTGCTCCCACTTCCATTGAATTACACAGGAATTTTGCATTGATTACAGTAGTAAATGCATCTGTCTCAGAGTTCGTATCAAATGTTTTCAATGAGCTTTTGTTCTGTGCTAGCAAAGCAAGATTACTTAGGTCTCCTCCCCTCACTTGATATGTCTATGTCTCAAACTGATGGTCAGACATACAGAACCTTCTTTTGGAGAAATAATTGTTTCCCTTTCTTCCCAAAGGGTAGTACATTTTCATCAGTAGAAAATCAATTTGTTTTTCTGTGAGATCTCTAGCCTCTCCAGTGATGCGCTGGACATGTATAGTGCCACAATTTTTTAAAATTACATAAAAATGGGCCATTACTATAACACTGAAGTAGGATGCAAGGAAGGGGCTTAATCACAGAATCATGGAACTCGGAGAAAGAAAAGAACTACTCAGTCATCTAGTCCATTCAGAGTTGCTCCCAGTGCAGGACTGATGTAAAGCAATCTTTGCTACTGCTTTCTGGAAGGGCTCTGTCTGTACTAACTTTGGCTAAGTCTGGGGACTGGTTTTGGCATCTTTAAAAATATTCAGTGCCCTTTCATTATATTCATCTGCAGCAACTTTTTTTTCTTTTTAACTTCATAAAGGAAGTTAAAAAAAAATAGTTTCACCTGCCATACTTCTCATGTGAAAACAAAACAGATCAGCAACTCCAGGGGGGGAAAAGATAATACTTTATGATCTAATGATAATTCAGGCAAAACAGACAATTACTTAGGGGAGAAATAAGTGAGACACAAAGAAACATTCAATAGTTTGGCACAGGTGAGTGTGGATTGGGCATTGTGAATTTATTATTAATCATTATTATTGTTGTTATTTAACATATATATCGTGGTAGTGCCTATAGGTTTCACCCCCTTGTGCTAGTACTGAACATAATTCAAGACAGTCCCTCTGTAGGCCTTCCTAAGCCAGCAGGAGCTCAAGAGTTGACCCTGGCATATGTAGCTCATTTCTGATATGCCGTTCAGTGCTATGGTTCTTTGCATAGCTTGTCTGCCTCAATCTTTTTATGAAAGAACTCAGAGGACAATTCCCAATGTTCAATTTATTCTGTTAATTTAGCTGTCTTTTCTGTTTGTGCATTGTCCACAAACAGACCATAACTTTCACAAATTTGCTCACTGTTCACAAAAATTTTTGTCAACAAATTTCAAATTGTGATTGCTATCCCTCCTTGAGCATTGGCCTGCTAAAACCAGGGTTGTGAGTTCAATCCTTGAGGGGGCCACTTAGGGATCTGGGGCAAAATCAGTACTTGATCCTGCTAGTGAAGGCAGAGGGCTGGACTCGATGACCTTTCAGGGTCCCTTCCAGTTCTATGAGATAGGTAAATCTCCATATATGTTCCTTTGGGTACTCCAAATTCAATATTCAAGCTATATGACTGGTCACCTGTGTCACATGGCAATCTTCCCTGATTTGATGTCTTTATTTATTATTATTGTCATTACCATCTTCAGTAATGACTTTTATTTCCACTCCAAATGAATTTCATTTAGTCATGATGCAAAGTACTCCAATTAGGAAGGAACAATCAGTTGCACACACACAAAATGGGAAATGACTGCCTAGGAAGGAGTACTGCGGAAAGGGATCTGGGGGTCATAGTGGACCACAAGCTAAATATGAGTCAACAGAGTAATGCTGTTGCAAAAAAACCAAACATCATTCTGGGATGTATTAGCAGGAGTGTTGTAAGCAAGACACAAGAAGTAATTCTTCCACTCTACTCCACTCTGATTAGGCCTCAGCTGGAGTATTGCCTCCAGTTCTGGGCACCACATTTCAGGAAGAATGTGGACAAATTGGCGAGAGTCCAGAGAAGAACGACAAAAATGATTAAAGGTCTAGAAAACATGACCTATGAGGGAAGATTGAAAAAATTGGGTTTGTTTAGTCTGGAAAAGAGAAGATTGAGAGGGGAAATGATAACAGTTTTCAAGTATGTAAAAGGTTGTTACAAGGAGAAGGAAGAAATTTTTTTTTCTTAACCTCTGAGGATAGGACAAGAAGCAATGGGATTAAATTGCAGCAAGGGAGGTTTAGGTTGGACATTAGGAAAAATTTCCTGGTCAGGGTGGTTAAAAACTGGAATAAATTGCTTACAGAGGGTATGGAGTTTCCATCACTGGAGATTTTTAAGAGCAGGTTAGACAAACACCTGTCAGGGATGGTCTAGATCAGGGGTCGGCAACCTTTACTATCAAAAGAGCCATTTTGCCCCCTCTTCCACTAAAGAAAAATAGTCTGGAGCCGCAAAACATAACACTGCTTATAAACTTTTAAAAGTTTTAATCTTTTTTTAATTTTACCTGTTACAACAACAGAATACAACAAACAGAAGTGCAGTGTGCATGTGTAGGCCTACTTTGAAATAAATTAAACACTGAACTATGCAGGCCTTTTTGAGTCCTTCCCGTATTTGTGTAAAATTAAAATAAAACGTAGCCCACTTTAATATAAAAAAACATATAGTTGCAGCTTAGCAGTTTTAAAAAAGTAAACATAAAATTAGGAACGTTTTTTGACAAGTCCATTTCAGTGTGCTCTCATCCTCTTCGGGTTTCTTTCTCGGCCAGCAATCAACCGAAGCACCTGAACATACAATAAAAAACTACATCAGCTCCGGGTCTGAAATAAATGTTTTTTTCTGAATAATAATAGCCTATTAAATGCTAGTGTTCTCACCTGTTTAATGTGACTTCTGTTTCTGAAGCTCGATGCTGATCTTCCCTATGTCGGGGCTGTAAGATGTGACTTTGATCTTCACACAGGACTGTAGGCTCTCATTTGTGAGGCGGGAGCGATATTTGGACTTTATGAAGTTCATGCTCGCATAAGTATGTTGAGCCAAAGATGGACAGGACTCCAAATGCATACTTTTTCATGTTCATATACGTGTCGGGAATGGCACTCCATGTTTCAAAAACAAGTTTGTCGGGTTTGGGGAGGTTTTCAATATCATTCCATTTGTGCTCTTTAGCGAGAGTGGCCTTCTGACGGGCGACTTCTTCGAGATCCACTATCAGGCTTTTGAACTTGGACACCCATAAGTCTTTATCCGTTATGTCGGCCAGTTCAATTTCAAGATCGGGCTGACTTATCCCTGTGAATGCGGATATGTTCAGCAGGGATGGGTCGATGTCCAGCGGTGTGACAGGGAAGGACAGAGTGTTTTTTTCCTTTCTGAACTCGCTGAATCTTTCTCCAAATGTAGCTTGCATTGCCATAATTGCACGGTGTAAATAATCACAATTTATGTGATTGTTCTCTTCTTTGAACTCTCTCAGGGAGGGGAAGTGAGAGAGCGTACTTCTCTGTACATCTCTGGCAAACACTGTCATCTTGCGCTCAAACGCCAGAACATCCTCCAGCAACTGCAGGGCCGTGCTTCCCTTTCCCTGGAGATTTTTATTCAGCGTGTTTAAGTGACTTGTCATATCCACCATGAAATAAAACTTTTCCAGCCAATCGAGGTCTCCCAGTTCGGGATAGCTGAGGCCTTTGCTTTCCAAGAAGGTTTTCACATGTTCCAGACAAGCAGAGAAGCGTTTCAGCACGTCTCCCCTTGACAGCCACCGAACTCTGTTGTGCAGCAGGAGATCCAAATATGCGCTCTCGACTTTATCTAACCATGAACAAAACTGTCGGTGGCTTAACCCGTTTGCAATTATTTTGTTCACTATCTTAATAACGAGGTTCATCGCTTCCACACATTCAGGGGGGAGTGTTTGAGCGCACAGTGCTTCTTGGTGCAAGATGCAGTGAAATGTCATCAGCTCTCGATCCAGCGACTTTTGAAGTAAATTCACAAAGCCCTTCTGTGCTCCTCTCATACTGGGTGCACCATCAGTAGACACTGACACCAGGTGAGTGGTGTTTATTCCTTTGGCTTTTAGACAACTCAAAACAGCCTCACAAATGTCCTGTCCCCGCGTTTGGCCCTTTAGCGGTATGAGTTCAATCAGTTCTTCCTGCGGCCCATCAGAGTTCACATATCTGCATAACAGTGCTGTCTGCTCAATATCGTTTACATCACTTGACTCATCACAGGCAATTGAATATGCTTGAGCTGAATTGATGTCATCAATTTGCTTACTGGTGATGTTTGTTGCCATTTTAATGGTCCTGTCCTTGACGGTCTTTGCAGAGAGAGGCATTTCTTTAATTTTCTGAATAATTTCCTGTTTGTTTTTGAATTCGGAGAATAGATGCTCTGATATTTTTATGAACGATTCTTTCATGTATTCTCCGTCTGTGAACGGCTTCCCCCTCCTTACGATCTCATGAGCTGCCACAAAACTAGCAGCTGTAGTTGAGTTTGGAGAGTTGATCCACTTCTTGAAAGTATGTTTGCTCTGCTCAACTTTCCGTAGTAGTTCCGAAATCGCTCTCTTTCGCCCATCTTCAGTTGGGTACTTTTTCAGAAAATGCTGAGTGCTTGTTTTGAAAATGTCTTTCAACGTTACATTTTTTGTTGTTTGCTAATTTCTCGCCACATATCAAGCACACAGGTAAGCCAGAGTCGTTGGCAGTGAAGGCAAAGGAATCTGTCCATGCAGAATTAAACTCTCTATTTTCTTCTGAGATTTTTCTTTTTTGGGATGTATTCATGGTTAGCTTACCGCGGGGGTCGCACACTCAAGAAGCCGCCTGCAGGTAAAGGCGAGGGCTATAGACGTGGATGTGACGCATATTTTAATTGACAAATTATAAAAACTTTTTAAAAATTCGATGTTAAAGTATCACCTCGAACTCCAAGATAACTGTGCAACAAAATAAACAAAAATAAAATAATATATAAATAAAAATTAAATTAATAAATAACCGTTATTCTTTTTTTTTCTTTTTTTTTTCTTTTGTCCAGGCCGAAGGGAGCCACAACAAGGAGGCTGAAGAGCCGCATGCGGCTCCGGAGCCGCGGGTTGCAGACCCCTGGTCTAGATAGTACTTAGCCCTGCCATGAGTGCAGAGGACTGGACTAGTTGACCTCTCGAGGTCCCTTCCAGTCCTATGATTCTATGATTCTATGAAACATACGTAGATTGGGGTTAAACAAAGCTTGGCAACAAGCCCTAAATTTGCTTTTGGCAAACATTTGCATGACCAAAGCTTTTCTCACATTAATGTTCATGAAAAATAACTCAGAAGGGAATGAGCAATTCTGTTTCTGATTTTGTTTAGAGGTCACCAAAATGTTTGTGCGTACAGTAGAGCTGGTAGAAAATTGTGACATTTTTGCAAGAAATTTGTTCCAATGTTCAACCTTTGCAAATTTTCAACCAGCTCTATTTGTGAATAATTTTTCTCACTATCCATTCAGTGTATATATTGGGTAAAATTTTCCAAAACCCCTAAGTGAAAACCAATGGGCATCAGGCTTCTAAGTCAGTTAGGTGCTTTTGAAACTTCTATCAGTTAGCTTCTGGGTCAGCTATAAATTCCTTCAAACTCATGCTTTGCTTCTACCCAGACTTCCTCAATCCAAAATCCACTTCCATTCCATCCTTGAGCCAAATTTTTCATTCCACCGTTTTGCCAGGAACCGAGGAGTCTAGCTTGTTCCTTAACAGTGCAGTTCCCTTCTTTGTTGTGCCTGCCAGTCCCAGCTTGCCACATTTAATTTTCTCCTCAACCGTGGCAGTTCATCTCACTTGTACTTGGACGTGAGTATTCATCACACTCATCCTCACAAATCAGGAATGGCTTCTAAGCACTGCTCCCTTTTAGGGTGAAGGCCTGGCTGCATTGAAGTCAAAGGGAGTTTTGCCATTGACTTCAGCGCAGGCAGGTTTTCACCTCTGGTGTTCAAGGGCCTTCATGAATTTACTTCCTCTACTTCTCTGATATCCTCTCTGCCTATTCAGTCACTTGCTCACTGTGCTCCTTAAAAACTGCATTTCTTTTTGTTCCATATCCTTTCTTCTGCACAGGGAATGGTAACTCTTTCTCTTATACTGTTCTCACTATCTGGAACAGACTTCCAGGACCTATTGTTCTCCTTGTGTCACGTTGTAGCTTTTCTCAACAGACATCCCATTTTTTGTACCCTCAGCTCCTAATCAGCTGTCTCATACTAAAAAATCAAATCCTACTTTTGGAGCTCAGTGGTAGCTTTTCAAAACTTTTAGCAGGGAAGCAAACAAATCCTTGCCCTCTGGTGATGGGCATGGCATAAACACCTAGAAAGATGGATAAGAGGATTTGGCTCGTAGCATAAAAAAATTGTGTGCTATGGTTGAAAGACAAAGTCCCTATAGAGGAGCCTGGGGGGATCCTTCTTGGGAAAGCTTTTAAATAATACATATTATTTTATTCAGTCTGGTGTATTACAAGTCACGAAAAGCACTGATACTCAGATCTCTTGAAGTACTAGTGTACTAACCATTACAACTGAGCATGAGTCAAATCCCTCAGATGAGTGTGGAATCAGAACTGTTCTTCCCCCTCTACATCTCCACTGAATAATTATGCCAATTCATTTCAAAGGGTGGTGACACTATGGATAGATTCTGTATGACACATTATTCTTTCCCCTGTCTAGCTATCACGAACAAGGAACGGTCAATTTCTTGATAGTGCATTGGAGGTGTGCCCACAAATCCCACTGACAAATCAAGTGTGGTTGGCAAAATCATTTTCTAGATGTCTTGCTTTAATTATTGAAGAACCAAAATGAGTCAGATTTTAAACCGTAAAAGGAAAAGAAAATGACAAAACTGTTGAATGAAAGATTTTATTCACTGCTTTGGGAGTGTGTGGAGTGTTTATCGCCCTCGTATCAGTGGATTAGGAAACTCACTCAATACTGATCTGTCTCTAAATCTTCTGTAGTGACCCCAGCTTGTACTGGTTTTATAGCTGAGGAAGGAATGCCTAAAAAGTTGGTGAATTATGTTTCTCCTTTTCTATAATGTATTGTTGGTGGTTTTGTAGAATCAGCAAGTATCCTAACCACCATCCTGCCTTTCCACTAATTGATACCAAGCCATCTGGGGCCTGAAATTTGGTGGGTTCTTTTTATTTTGGTTGTAAAATATACACATTTGTCTAGGGTGACCAGACAGCAAGTGTGAAAAATCGGGATGGGGTGGGAGGTAATAGGAGCCTATATAAAAAAAGACCCAAAAATCAGGACTGTCCCCAGGAAATCGGGACATCTGGTCACTCTACATTTGTCATTTCTTGGGCCTGATTCTCCACTCACATCTTGTGTGAACTGGAGAGAATCAGGACCCTGATGTATTAATAACCAAATGTCTCTAATTTCTTTATGTAACTTCACTGCATCTGTTGCCTGTGTTGAAAAATAGGCAGTGAGGCTGAGATTTCACTTAGGAACCTAAGTTTAATTGAAAGTCAATGGGAATTAGGCTCCTAAGTGCCTCAGTCACTTTTTAAAATGGGACTTAGCTCTCTAAGGCTATGTCAACACTGCCCTGCAGTTCAGACTACTGGGTATAAATAGCAGTGTGCACCAAAGTGCTGCACTTTAACTCCGCTGTGTAAATGCTGCAGGCACAAACTAAAAGGTTCCCAGTTTGCATTAATGTAATCCTGTTGGAAGAGGACTACCTTCAGGAATCTTTTAGTTCATGCCCGCAATGTGCACACAGGGGAGTTTCACTGCAGATCCTTGGTGCGCATTGCTGTTCATACCCCCATGCAGTCAGGACTGCGGGGCAGTGTAGACAAGGCCTATGTTACTTAGGCCTTGCAGCAATGAGTGGGACAGTGCCACCTTTAAAAGTCTGGGCCTGAGTTTACTTATTGTATGAAATGTGAGTTTTAGAAACATTGCCTTCTAGAGACACTGGGCCAGATACTCATCCAACTTAAACCAGCTTGACATGCCTATAAATCCACTGACATCAGCAAAGTTACCCTGTGAGGACATGACTTGATTCCTGTTTGTTGATAGTGACAGAAGCAGCAAAATAACCAGTGTTATTATGATAAATACTTAAAACTACCCTGCAGTGGACAAACTAACAGATTTAAGTAGATTCTGTGTGGCATCATCCTCACTTTTTGTGTTTGTTCATTTACTAATTCACAAAATCCAATATTTTGCATTGGGTCTCCCAGGCATTAGTGTGCATTAGTGAGGTTCTGCTACATATCGTACAAATTGAGTAGATTAATCAAGGGCTGATTTCAGGTTGATTTAAAAAAATCAAGGCATGACATTATTCTGTCAGTCTCACACATACATTGGTGGTAGCCAATGATGTCATACTCATGCCAAGCAGGAATGGAAAATGCCCTGTAACACTTTTGAAATAAAGAGGAGAAAACTCTGACCTGGGGGTCCATTCTGTCCTCTCATTTTCACAAGAGGGATTTTTCCTAGTGCTCATGCCAGTGAAATCTTGCAAAAAAGTGAAACCAAGAACTTAGTTAAAACCAGAACATGTTAACCGACTTGTGGAAGCACCAACTTTGCCAATTCACGGGTCAGAAATTTTCCATCTGAATGAAACTGACAAAAGCGTTGCAAAAATATTTGCAATGCCTCCTCATCCACCCCGTGTTTCTCAACCAGCTCAACCAGGGCCTAATCCAATTTCTGTGGCAATCAATGGGATTCTCTCCATTGGCTTTACCGGGAGCTGGATTATCAAGTCCCTATGAAGCAATATTACTTTTAATATAGAATTTCTGGATGGTATATTTATTAAAGTAAAAGCAGCCATCTCCTAATGTATGCACAAAGCTGTACCCATTTCAAGTGAAAATCACTCTGGTGCAGATGGTCTGTACAGGGCCTAATGCACTCTAAGTTTCAGTTGAGACTCTAACTTGGGATCTTATGTGGGCCCTCCATACCTGGGTAAATTTCACCTCCATATCCCACTGAGCACATCCTATGAAACAACCTTTTGCATATGTCTTGTACCGAAAACAAAAGGTAAAACTTCATTGAAATAATCATAAAACTATTTTTCCTATACTAACTACAGCTGTGGGGCATGTTACTATGGAAACCGTTTTCCTTATGTGCTTCTCTATAACTAACGGTCTCAAATGGACCTTCTGTCTACTTATTGCCTGTATAAACTGCAGATTCTGTACAATAATTTCTAACACAGATCAGCTGAATCTCCTGATATGTGTCAGAAAACATTATCAGGAGACAAACACCAGTTATTGCAGGTTCCCATAAATTTATAGGTAATCAGGTCCTTAGTGGCAAGTTGGCAACTTAAGGGTAAGGACTGTACTGAGGAGTTTTTATTGGAGGTCATTGCCCTATGCTAAGCTGCAAAGCAAAGTTAGCTATAATTTTCTGTGGCTTCATCATTACAGTATACAGATTAAGTTTCTTTGCTTTGAATCATTTACACTACATGCTTTATTTCACCTGCCCTTCTGCATTAAATGAATTTGTTCTTTCTTTGAGATGAACTGAGTAAAAAAATTCAAAAGCAGAGATTAAATAAGTAACATTTTTTAAAGATTACCTTTAATATAAATGATCATCTCAAAAAAGAAGGCATAAGTGAAGTCCATAGTCCTGGATAATACCCTAGCACAGTGGTTCTCAACCTTTCCAGACTATGTACTCCTTTCAGGAGTTTGATTTGTCTTGCATACTCCCAAATTTCACCTCACCTAAAAACTACTTGCTAATAAAATCAGACATAAAAAATACAAAAGGGACCCAGCACACTATTACTGAAAAATTGCTGATGTTCTCATTTTGAGCATATAATTATAAAATAAATCAATTGGAATATAAATATTGTACTTACATTTCAGTGCATAGTGTATGGAGCAGTATAAACGAGTCATTGTCTGTATGAAATTTTAGTTTGTACTGACTTCACTGGTGCTTTTGATGTAGCCTGTTATAAAACAAGGCAACTATGTAGGTGAGTTGATGTACCCCCTTGAAGATCTCTGCATACCCCTAGGGGTACACATACCCCTGGTTGAGAACCACTGCCCCAGAGTAAGAATTTTAAGTAAAGGTGTACAGTTAGTGAAACATTTGCTACTTGCTTGTCTGTGACAATTACTTACCCACCTAGGTAACCCCAAATTCTAAAGCTAATAGACAATAAAATGAAAATGGCTTTCAAAATATTCATGTTCAAAGGGACACTTCTAAGTTAAAATCATATATACAAAATATTATGTTAGCTGTTAGCAGTACTGCTGCTGTTATGCACTTTTGCATTTCTGATTGCACCCAGTAGAGGGCAGTGCTACAGTTACCAGAATCATTATAATCCAGTGGTAGGCAACCTGCGGCCCATCAGGGCAAGCCACTGATGGGCCACAAGACTATTTGTTTACATTTGTTTACATTTGCAGGCAGCCCGCAGCTCCCATTGGCTGGGAATGGCGAACCGCGGCCACTGGGAGCTGCAGGCAGCTGTGCAAATGTAAACAAACGGTTTGGCGGCCCGCCAGCGGCTTCCTCTGACGGGCCACGTGAGGCCCGCGGGCTGCAGGTTGCCCACCACTGTTATAATCTCTCAGAACAGTGGTTCTCAAAGTGTGGTAGGTGTGGCCCTGGCAGGTCATGGGCCACAGTCAGGTGGGATGTGGGGTAGTGTCTAGCATAGGATCAGAATCAGATTCCATTATAACTGCACAGAATGTTGGGACAACTACTTCTGCATTTTAAGGGAAGTACTCAAAATCTGAAAGTTTGAGAACCACTGTCTGAGATTATAGATTTAAAAATCTACTTCACTTTTCACCAGCTATGTGGTTGGTTTATTTTGTGCACTTCATTCAGCTTGGAGAAAGGAAACAGATTAGACTGTTTCACTTTTTCTAGTGATTTCCGTGTTCTGGTTCTCATATCCCGGTACAACACTCCTCTGAACACGGATGGGAAATGTTTATGTTTACTTTACATGAAAAACTGACCTCACTGGAGTATTTTCAGTTCCTGTTCACTTTGCTAGAACCTTTTTATCTCCACAGAGTCTGTATACTGAGACTAACTGACATGATAATGCATTTGGAAATTAAATGGGAAAGGGAAGAAGCCCTTTAGCTTCTCTCACTTTAATTTGGATAAGCACATCAGATTCTGGTAGTGAACAGCAGTACCAAGTGGGGAGAAAAACACACACTATTTTCCCATGCTCAAAGGTTCCTGTCATATTTCAAGGGCAGCTATAGCATTTCAGAATTAAAAAGGATATTCTACTTTTAGCATAGTGGGAATATGGGTGTGCGATTCCCATTGATATCATTGGCAGTTATCACCTAAAAGGCAGGTCCCCAGCTTGCGTAAATTGTCAAAACTCCACGGAAGTCAACTGAACTATAATAATTTACCCTAACTAGGGATCTGCCCCTAACACTTCTGGGTGACAATACGCACTTTCAGGCCAGATTGTGATTTTTGGTTACAATGGTGTAAATCTGGAATAAATCCATTGATTTCAATGGAATTTCTTTAGCTGTTCACTTATATAAATGAGAGCAGACTGTGACCCTCGTTTATTTGTTATTCTCTTCCTATATAAAGTTAACTGTATTGGCGTTGTCTAGTTTTACAGCACTGATACTGTTCAGTATTTTATTTATTTCTCCTAAATTATTGGAAACGCCTATCTGAAATTTTAGGCTATTTGCACCCTTTATAAGAACAGATTCAAAAATAGATAAAGATCAATATCCAAAACAGATCTATCCCCACCAAAAATAAAAATCCTCCTTTCTCATCTCACTTTATCCCATTCCACCCACCCAGCTATGGTGTGCAGCATGCACTGATCTGGTCTATGTGAGACCAAAGGAGGCAGGATGCTCCAGAGGAAGGGATCCAATCACTGAAAACATTTTGTGTTGTGTTTCATTGTAAAGGCTCAATTGGTCAGATAAACATGCCATTTTTTAACATTTAATGTTTGCTTTCTAGTTTGTGAGTCATATATTTTGAACCACTCCCAGGCACTTTCTGTCAGATAAAGAGGCTTTACTTCAACCACCTGAGACTATCTCAGCACAATCAGACTGCTTAGAACCAAACTGCAGATTATCCTCAGATTGAATTTTAACTCTCCAGTGCTCTTTTTTTTTATATGAACTCCAATTCAAGAGATACAAACACAAAAGGATTCCTGGTGATTGTTAATCATGTAAGCATTTATTTCATTTTCAGGTCTTGTTGCTTTCACTTTCAGGATATTTGTGGTGTTTAGATGTGCTTGTAATTATTAGAACTGGAAGCACTGGCTGTTGGGAGTCTGAAAGGACAGAAAACAGGAAGGAAGGGGGAGGAGTTGAGGAGGCAGAGTGAGAGTTACAGAGGGTGCAGTAGCAGCTTGGTAAAGAGGTTTACACTGTAAATAAAGTCCTGTTGAAGCTTATTAGTAGCTTGCCTGCTTGATACAACAATGTTGTTGATTGTGTTTACCTCCAAACTGTTGCTAGTAACTCATCCCAAAAATAATTATGAAGTACATTTGCCCTAACACAATAACACTTGCTATCAGGCCTGTGTGTGTGTGTGTGTGTGTGTGTGTGTGTGTGTGTGTGTGCAAATTGTTTCCCTTTTGTTAGCATCCTAGTGCACAATCAAGCACTGTAATTAAGTCCTGCACCTGCTTGAGTTTATTTCAATAGTCAAAACAAATCTCCCTACAGTTAATCAAGAAGAAAATAGATAAGGAAAGAAGATCATGTTGAAGTGTAGTCATACTATTTTCATAGTGTCTGTTGAACTGATTGGGAGCCAGTGATACTTGTGGTCTTATCCTGTCTCTGCTATTGACCTGGGCCAAATTTTGAGAAACACCTGCCAAATCTGTATGTCTAACATTTGTGTGTCTGAATGTATGTGTGCATGGTTTTGGCCAGGAAAAGTCTGCTCACTTGTACAGAGGGCAATTATCTGGACCTGACTTGGCTATCAGGCAAAGTCATTTATGGTTGCCAGTACTTGTCACACCATTGCTTTAGTTGCTGGCTAAGGTTTCAGATTTTCCCACTTAGACATGGAATTGCTTGGTTTGTGTTAGCAGTGTCTGTCAGTCTTTTTCAAACCTAAAATCTCCTTTTCACTAACTGCCTCAGGCGCCATTCCATGTGAACATGCACATGAGTAACTGAGCTCCTGAGAAGCCAAAGTCAGTTCAATGCACCAGTTTTAAAATGTGCATATGGAGTGAAAACAAAACAGTCAAAAATTGTAGTCAAGCACATCTACCATTAACCAGTCGAAATCCACCAATGGTCTCCTAACCCTCTCCCCTCTCAAAAGGCTCATTCCTCAGAAATAAGGAAAAGAACTAGGGGTAAAATCCCAGCTTCATTGAAGTCAATGGAGTTTTGCCCCTGATATCAGTGGAGCTAGGATTTCACCCCACCTCTTTATCTGTACTCCTTATTGGAAAAGCAAACCAGCAAGCAAACAAGCAAGCAAGCAACTGTTTATTTATTATAAGAGTTAAACTACTAGTGTACAAAGACCACAGCCTATGATGCTGACCAATGTAGTCTCACTGTTTATTTGTACTCCCCCATCTGTCTGTCTCCATCTGTTGTCCCTTGTCTTATGCTTAGATTGTAAGCTCCTTGAGGCAGGGACTGTCTTTTTTTTCTATGCTTGTACAGCACCTGGCACAATGGGGTCTTGGTCCATGACTGGCGCTCCTAGGCACTGCAGTAATACAAATAATAAAAGAAGAAGAAGAGCTGTCAGTAGATTAAATATTTAAATACACGCAGTGAATCAAAGTCCTGTTTTCAAAATCAATCCACTCTTTAGTAAATTAACTTATAGGGAATAATGGAGAATGAAACATTCTTGAGAGAGTGATTTACTATAAATGATTCTGGAACAAATTCTGTTCCCTATGAACTCTTGTCATTGACTTTCAAAGGGCCATAATTTGACCCAATATATGAAAGTAATGTTCATCTTATGCATCCATATAGATATACTATTGTTACATTCACACATAACAGTATTGCCAACTCCAAGCATTCAAAAATCATAGTCAGGTCCCAAATAATCATGAGATTGGCTTAAAAGTTATAAGTTTTTTAAATAAATAAAATCAGGGACCTATTTATTTGCCTTCTGGTTTTAGAGCCTTTAGCAGTCACATTTTCAAGCTTTCCTCTGTAACTATCAGGGCTAGAAACTTATTGTGATGCATTTAGTTTAATACTGGCGATATCACCTGTGCAGACTAAAAGAACGGGATGTTATTTGAGATTTGTAAATGTAAAATGTTTATAGATTGAGAAAATATTAATACTGTTTTTACAATAGTTTCACCTGGAAAACAATAAATTTCACAGTTCTTGAAAATTATTTTGAAGAGTTGCTTGTTTATCCATTCTTAACGTTGAAGATGACTTCCTATTAGCAGACCACTTTTTTGTCCTCCCTCCCTAATCTGAAAACCACGAAAATTATACTAATCCACCTGTAATTTTACATCCTACATCTAACCTGAGGATATTAAATGTTTTGAAGGTTTGGGGGAAATTGGATCTGGCATGAGTGGGTGAGTGTTGGAGCCCTATTACTGAGGAATAATTTATTTTTTTTAAAAAAACAAAGAAATTCCTATAAACTTTCTTAAGTTGGAGTTAAGGTTTAGCAGATGTACTCCTCCCCCACAAAAAACCAAAACCAAAACCATCCCAATGAAACTTTACAGGGATGTTTCATCAAGCAAAACAAAACAAAAACTCTAGAAATTTTAAGTTTACAAAACCTGTATTTCACATTGTATCCATTCTAGGAGACGGGGTGGCTCCAGGCCCCAGCACGCCAAGTGCGTGCTTGGGGCGGCAAAATCCCTAGAGCCGCCCCTGCTAGGACAGAGAAACTCCATCCTATCACAGAAATATTAAGGTCAGGGATTCAAATCCAAAGAGTCTTGAGTCTAAGAAAACTTGCCTGATAATGCAAGAATTGACTACTAAAGGAAGCTTCCTTTTTCTCAAACACTTTATGGTTCTTAGAAGGCCAGTATCTTTTTATATGTCTTTCTTTAAATAGGAGAAATTACTCTCTGGATCTTCGAACTTTACCAGTGATCACTGAGCCATGGATAGACATACATGTCTGGAAAAACAAAACAAAGAAACTAGTAAAAGAGAGAGTTTAGTAAATCTTAGAAAATAAGGAACAGACAACATGGAGATCTTCCAAGGTTGTTGCTAGGAAGTTATTTTTTAATTAATTAATTCTGTGTTCTTCAGGAAAAATAATTCTATGACCAAATACCTAAACACTTAAATAAAAGAAAATTATCCAGAGCTTTCCATTACATTTTCCTTATATATTTAATAAACAGAGAAATTCTTAAGAGGCACTGAAAAAATATAGTCAGCAGTAAGGCCCCACTCCTACAAAAACTTATGCATATGGTTAACTTTACGTACTACAAATAGTCTCATGGAAGTCAATGGCATTTACTCACAATCTGAAAAGTTAAATGTGTGCAGAAGTCTTTGCAGGATCAGGGGCAATGGGTACTGTAGATATCCCTAAGATACAGAGCTAGATTTTTTTTACCTCTTCCTGGCCTTTGTCAAGAAATATTTATGAGGCTTCAAAAATATATTTTATCACTAAACATATCCATCTCAATTAATAATTACCTATTTAGTGTAGCCGGATCTATAGATTGTGTATTAATTATATTGATTACTTAAGAATTCCCAGTTATCACTTTGAGGATTGACAGGTTCCTGTCCCAAGATCAGGCCCAGTATTATTAAAATTACTATATAACTGGGAACCTTGATGTGCACAGTTGCAACACTCACACTAATATGAACTCTTCTATATTTACAAATAGTTCACTAATACATTTAGCAAAGTCACAAACACTCTAACTCAGTAAGGTAGATAAAGAGACTACAGACTATACATTTGAACATCCATATACTCACACCATCCCTTGCAGGACAACCTGAAATGTTAGTCTTTGTCTGCCTCATCACCGTCACCTTCCTCATCATCACCAGTGGCCATCCTTCTGACACCTCCCAAGGGCTACAGCTCTCTCTCTCTTCCACTGCCCACAGGCTGGGATGCAACTTTTATAATACGTTAGGCTGACACCATTATGACTCATGCATATTCAATAGGGGTTTCTCCCCTCTTCCTTATTTCCATTTCCTCATCCTACTAACATTGAGGTGTCCTTCTTCTACAGGTTAGTATTTTAATGATTTCAACTTCTTATCATATATGTCAATTCGTTGCCATGGCACTCTTGCGGTTGGATGTTCTTTTCAAAACTTTCCAAATGCTGGTGTAAGCTCATGTTTCTGTGGTTGGCTGATGTCATTATAATCTCAAATATCGTTTGCATTTACATAAATAATTTAGGTCCAGATTCTCTAATAGTGTTCACTAATTTTTGGTGCCTCATCTTTCGGGGTCTGTAGTGGGGCAGACTGCCCCACTCCCTGTGAGAGTGGGCTGCAGCAGGCCAGGGCGCCTGCGCAGACAGGGCTTATTGTGAGCCAATCAGAGAGGGGCTTATTGTGAGCCAATCAGGGCCCAGTTTAGAGACAGCCAATCAGGGCCAGGCTCAGAGGTATATAAAGCCTGCCCAGAGCTGTAGCAGTGAGTCTGTCCCAGGCCTTCGACGGGGGAAGGTCAGTCTCCAAGGGAGGAGACTAGCACCACGGACAGTGCAGTGCTGGCCAGGCTTGGGAAGGCTAGGGAGCTTGAACCCGTAGCCTGCCAGGCTGCAGGCCCTGAAGGGAAGGGTCTAGCGGGTGCAAGGGGCCGTAGGGGAAGCGGCCCAGGGAAACAGACAGTGGAAGGGGAGAGAAGGACAGCGAGGCTGACGCTAGAGGGTCCCTGGGCCGGGACCCAGAGTAGATGGCGGGCCTGGGTCCCCCCCTTCACTCATTGCAGTGCACCCAGCCATTGGCCGTAGGGAGCGGCCATATTGCTACGCCAGATCCCTGACAGGAGGGATTGGACTCAGAGGGCGGTTGGACATAGTGATTGGGGTGTGGGACTGCTGATCACCGACCCCCGGAAGGGGGTGCAGATGGACTAAGGGGCACTGCCGGAGGGCAGTGGCCTCGAAGAGGACGCCGCCGAGCACGCAGCAACGCGGGTCCAAAGACAACAACAGAGGACAGAATGACGGACGGGACACCACCAGGAGGAGGCGCTCCACTGGAACAGAGCTAATTCCCAGAGTCACCAGCAGGAGGCGCCGCTGGGTTGAGTCCCGACCCGTTACAGGGTCCCACATGAAACATTGTGGGCCTGACTTTCAGAAGCACAAGGCACTTACACCTCCAGGTGACGTCAATGGGAATGAAGAGGCAACTGAGCCTGTATCCCCTGCCCTGTGGTCTACTCCAGGAGTGCCCAGTCAGATGTCAGGCCTCTAGCCATGGGCTGTCTCTGGGCAGGGACCCATGTCCCACTCCCTTCTGACGAGGTTTTCAGGCTGCACAGCTCCCTGCCTTACCCTGTGATACCCCAGCAAGCCAGTCTGCTAAAGGCCAGCACCTGCACTTTACTTTCTCTCAAAGACCTCTGACCAGTGTATGCCAGCAATTACAAGCTACCACACATCTCTTCCAAAGTAAGATATTTTCAGAACACAAGCATATAACCCTCTAACCCCCTCCCCCTGTTCCGGCACCCTGCCCCCAACCGTCTTTAGTTCCTGGAGGAGCTTTGGTAACTCTCCCATGGTGTAGAACACAATCATACATAAGCCATTGATAAAATGAATTCAGTGGTCCCCAAAGATACTGCTTGGGGTTGCAATATCTGTCACACACAGAGCACCTCTTAAAATTTGGCTCAGGTGTCTAAAGGTGGGCACGACTCAGAAACTGAGAAATCCAAAATCACTGGCTGCTTTTGAAAACCTGGGCTGCATTCTTCCCAGCCACACCTGATAAAGATAGATCTGTTTTAATAGCAGCCTAGATTCTGCTCCTGCACAGGAACCTGCCTGCTTTGCCAAATCCCTTTTTCTTGGATGGGACTCTGCATAGGCACAAGGGTTTGTGCAGACATATCCCTGTGCAGGATTGGGGGCTTTGGGGAAACAGAACAGACCGTGCATTCCAGTGGAAAATATTTCTTATGTCCTGCTGAAAGCCCAAAATCTTCAATACCAGAGGTTCCTCTTGAATATGAAGAAAAAAGAAAGAAAAGAAAAAAAACCTTCCTCATCTCCCAACTATTTACATTCTCTCTTGTTCTGCTAAGGCTCCTAATCTCATTTTATGAATCACCTGTTATCAATCATGGTAACATCTTCCTTTATTCAAAATTGCACTCTTTGGACAGGGTAGCTAAGGAAAGTAGCTCCTTTTGGAATTACCGGGCATGCTGAGAAGGTAGCTTATCAGAACAGTTCAGATGGGTCAACTTGCTAGACAATAATAATAACAACAATTCATTATTTTTTCTTTAGTTACTTGTGTATTTACTTATAACCTGACTTTATTCACTTCCCAGAGATCATGTAAAGATACATGCCCTTTCTTGGCACAGGAGAACAAGATTAGATGAGCAGTAAGACTGGAGAAGCAGAAAAGAGAGACCTGTTAAATGTATTGTGGTAGTGTCTAGAGACCACCAGTGAGATGGGACCACATTGTGATAGACATGGTACAAACACCTACTAAGAGATAGTCCCTGGAAAGCTTGCAGTCAAAACCACCCACCAAGACAGACAAAGGAACAAATAGAGAAAAGGTGTATTATTATTCCCATTATATAGATGGGCAACTGAGTCACAGGGAGATTAAAAATGACTTGCCAAAGGTCACACAGGAAAGCTGTGGTAGAACCAGACATGGAATCCAGCTCTCATTCCTGGTCAGTGGTGACTTAATCTCTTTTTATGCACCAATTCCTTCGGATTACTGTGGGGCTGGCTTCTCCGTGTCTCGTTTCCTTACGGGAGGGCAGGGTCCTGGCTCACTAGCCTAGGTTTGGTGCTGAGCTGTAGACTGAAATGCGTTCAGCCATCGGAAACAACCAAACCGGGGAATCTGAAGCAGCCTTTTTTCGCCTTCGCAGCCTCCCCACCTTGAATTCCACAGCGAGCCACACTCCCAGGGACAGCCTGGATAAAGGCACTGAGCGTTGCTAATACTAACGAGCATTCCCAGGAATGCAGCCAGGGGTTGTTAATATAGGGAGGAGCGATATATAGGATGAAGAAAACGAGGCACATTACAGATGCGTTCAATTTTTGCCTCCTTTAAAACGTATCCCCAGAGGTTTCTAGCCAGTGTAACTAGTTTAAAAAGCAACGGTGTCCAGAGGCAATGTACTTAGCTGTTCCCTCCCTCCTGGCCCTTTTAGCGCCCGGCTTCTTGTCTTTTGGTAGTTGCCAAAGGGGTTTAGGCAGGGTTTTTTTCCCCTCCTAAACCCTGACACTAGCTCTTTGCACGTTTGCACGAGACCTTTGGCCTCCGTCCCTGGGCTGTCTGCACCAGCAGCTGGCTAGCCTTTTACCAGCCACCTGCAACGCAGCCGGGATAGGCGGGGCTGGAAAGCTCGCAACCCCTTTCCTATCCCTCTAAGGGTTCGCTGGTGGCACTGTCCCACCAGTCACCGCCTGACACTCCCCTTACCCGAGCTCTGCGGCCAGGGTCCCTCCAGCAGACAAGCGAACCGCGGAGAGCTGATAATCTTCTAATTAAGAACATGGAGTCAGTGGATGACGCGCGCTGTACAAATAAGCCGGCACACGGAGGTCTCGAGACCCCAGTGAATCCGAAGGAAGCCCGAGAGAAACGAATTGACATCTGGGGCTCCTCCGAGGGCTGTTGGCCAGCTTTGCCGCTTCCCCCAGCTGCTCGCGGAGGAACCGGAGAGAGGCTGCAGACAGCCAATTTTAAACAAAAACCAGAACCCGCCCCCCCCCACACGGCATTTAGAAGGGGCGAATAGTGTAGACGTGCCTAGAAGAATGTAAATGCGACTGGCTCTGTGTACACCGCACGGTCTGTATGTGTGTGCACAGGTTAAGTGAGGAGGTGCCAGCAATTTGTAAACATTTATTACGACGCTAACTTTTGGAATCATTCTCCTTAGCTGATCTGCAACACCCAACAGCGCTGACATTGGTATGTCATAAGTGGCGGGGTTTTCTTCCTACGTCTCCCTCCCACCCCCATGGTTCAGAATTAATGACATCAAGGGGGATTAACTATAATGAGAGACTGGGAGTTGGAAATGCAAGCTGAGGCCTCAGTTTCCTCGTAGCTGATACAGAGACACCACAACTATTTCTGAAATCCGCCGTCTACACATGCCTAACCAACAACATGAGCATTGAGACTTAACCAATCACAGAACAACTGCAATGGCATTTACTACTGCAACAGACGGGGAAAGCGGGAACAGTTTTCATCTGGGAAAACAACAGGCCAGGAGAAGGGAGAAAATAGTTTAGGCGCCGATCCTTAATGTAAATCAGTTGTCAAAATGTCCAGTGATTTCAATGGGGGCAGGATTGGGTCCTTAAATAGCTCAGCCCCTCTCTCTCCCAAACAGAGGTCAATGAGTTCTTGTCTTGTCTTGCACGGCACCTAAGAAAATCCCGATAGCATAGGAATCATTCTGGGCGCACACACAAAAGAGGCAAACCCACCCCCCTTCAACATACATTTTGTTTTCCCATCATGTTCACTATGATGAGACACCGGATAACTCACTCCTCATCATAAATGTTATTAGGTTCTTTCTCCTAACTCCATCCCCCTTCTCTACTCTCTCCATATTAGCTCCTATTTACAATAAGAAGCTGTGAACACAGGTTACCCTCTAGAAGTTTCATTAAAAGTCATTGCTTGTTGAAACTTCTTGTACCAGTTCCAGAGTGTAAAGGTCTGGTCACCCCTCGTTCCGAAAGGATACATATTCGCATGGCCTTTAATCAGCAGTTACTCACTTACAACTTGTGGTTTCCATCAATAGTATTTTGGAGCCATCATTTTCGTCATCCCAAAATGTCATGTTGACGCTTTTTGGAATCGCATTGGCACATCAGAATGCCTGCCAAATGGCCCCATAAAATGAAGAACATATTAGAGCAATTATTCATTTTAACGAGGCAACTTTGCCTAATGTTTGTGATTCATGGAGTGCATCATCTCTAACCAAAGTGCCCTGCCTCTGGCGTTCTGTTAGTAACAGAATTTCATATGCAAACAAAAATGGACCCTCCTTCAAACGATTGGTTTGGAAGTTTCGAATTGGTGTGACAAGAGAAAGAAACCTTTGAAATAACTGTAGGACACATGGCATAGATTCAGTTTTGCCTGTTTCCAAGTCTAATCTTCAAACACTTCTAAGCCTAATTCATCTACAGAAAGCCTCTCCTCTTGCAGATAATTAGCTCGGAAGAGTTCTTTGTTGCAGCAGTTTGGATCTGTATAATACATCCTAGTCAGTACGAAAATGTACTGAAATTAAGCAGGGATCATGTTACAAAACAAGTTTTAGGTTCTCAAATGCTACTATCATTGGAAAAAATAAAATCCGCCCTTTCCAAAAATGCTTACACGTGACGGACACAAGCTCCCTCACTTTTGTATAACATCGCAAGAGGCCACTACTACTTATTATTAATACCGGGGAGTATGTCCCACAAAATGATTGTGCTAGAGAATTATTTGAAACATTAAAGTGTGTGAAACATATATAGAGGGAAACCACAGTGATGGGATGTTTCAGGCTAATAAAGGAGTGAACGACTAGCAAAATGACAAATCTGGTAAAATCTAAGAGAGACATTTAGATAAGAAAATAAGTACTGTATAAAACACAGTTCCTTGTATCACCTAGCCCAGGCCTTCTTTCTTTCTTTCTTTCTTTCTTTCTTTCTTTCTTTCTTTCTTATAAACGATAATAAAGGAACAAAATCAAAGCCTTATATTTCATCTAGCTAAACTTGCCCTTTCTCGATTAAGATGCCACTTTCATTTGCTTCCTTAAAGTTAAGCACCTCTGCACATTAAATCTAGCCGTCTAGTAGCCATTTTCAAGATTTTGATACTGACAGCACTTATCAGAGGATAGTGCCGATTTGATCACTATTGTTTTTACTCCCGATTCTGTGTTCCTTCTGCGCCTCCAAAAAAACTCCCAGGGGAGTCAGTGAGTTGAAAATTTGAATGGAAAATTAACATTTATTTTTATTTTAGTGTTCAAAAGATTGAAAGCCTGAAGCCAGATCCTCCCCAAGATTCCAAAGAATATACTTTGTCAGGTGGAAGTAATCAATTTATAGTACCATCCTCACGATTTATAGAGACCACAAAACTGTTGGAGTCATATTTGTTAAGGGGGGGTTAAAACACAGTCTCGTTAGAAGAGTTTCTGCAGTTATACCACTCATTCTCTCCTACATAGAACTACTGTTGTTTGGCTCCCCACCCTTCATAATCTCACCTGTAATAATCCCCATCATAACCACCTCTGCATAACACCGCCTCTGTATAACACCAGAAAAAGCTATCTCCGGAAGGCGTTAGAATTTCTCCACTTTGGCTCTATTCAGGCACTGTATGTATTCTTTCTTTGCCAATATATGTCCTCGTGACCCACCCTTCTTTCCCTTCCTGAAAATAAAAGAACTATTCTCTTCTGTTTTAAGTAGACTTCATGCAATAAAAAAGCATTTTATTGCCTCCAGTAACTGGTATTTAATTTGCAGGCCTTTACAGCTTGTAAGGAACAGACTTCTTTAGCCAGAGAGCTGGTATGTGTGTACTTTGTGGATTTTATTCCACTGGCCCTTGCTTAGTTGACTGGTGTAAAATGAAACAATTATGTTTTTGCAATCAGCAAGGCAGCAGCTAAAGACCCAGGCAAATGTTATAAGGTCCTGGGTCCAATTTGAAGCAAGAGGGAAGACAATATAATTTAGGGGCGCTGCCAGCCTCCGACTTTAAAACTTTTCTCTTGCTAAGTGTTTGCCATTTTACTGTGAAAACAACAAAGGCTGTTATTTAAACCATGGGACTCTTAAAGTTGATTTTCTTCTCAGCTGGCTTGATAAATCCAAAGCGAGGCAACCTGTGGAAAGTGTGCTTCCCTCTTTCCCCACTTCCCGTAAAATGAACACATTCTGCATGCAATGATATTGAAGCCCAGAGCACCAACCTGTGGAGTATAGCTATTCACAGAATTGGCTTCCGCCTCTTTGTCCTATGATTAAGATCTTCTGAAGACCTACTCACTCAGCTCCATGCCTCTTAAGAGAACGTGGCCACCAGGCCTAGGTTGATACCTAGAGGATGGCAGAATCTAAGCAACTTTGTGATGTTTTTACACTACCTTGTTCCCTGTGTGGCTTTCTTTTGAAAGGGGATGGGGTGGTCGAAAGGCGAAGGGGCTCTTCTAATGGGAGGTTACCTGGTGACATTTTGTTTCCTGGTCTCCCCTAGCAAATTTCCTGTTTGCTCAGTGCCTACACTGGAACCCTTGGGCTGGGGAGGTGGCTTTTGGAGTAGGCTGTCCAGCAGTTCCATCAGGCTACCGGTCTGAGGTGCACACAGCTGAGGAGAGCAGGTCTTGTACTGGCCAAGGCAGGGCTGCCCAGAGGATTCAGGGGCCTTGTGGCAAAGCAATTTCAGGGGCCCTTCCATTAAAAAAAAGTTGCAATACTATAGAACACTATATTCTCGTGGGGGCCTCTGCAGGGCTGGGGCAAATTGCCCCACTTGCCTGCCCCTCTCTGGGCAGCCTTGGGCCAAGGAAGGGCATTTTTGCTCGCAAACCGAGCGCGGGAGCTTTAGTTTCTTTGCCGTAGCGAATAAGAAAAAGGGTCTTTTTGCTTTGAGAAGCAAGGTGGCAAAAATGTCGATTGTAGGTGAAGTTTGTGTGCGATCAAGACCGCATTTGGGGGCGACTGGGCCCGATCCCGACCTTCCCCAAAGGCCGGTCGCTGGGCGTTTGGGGGGCGGGGGCAGGTCATGCAGGATCCGGCCCTTTTCCCATGAACTCTCCTGCTTTTAGCCGGGGATTAGAGGCAGAGACATACATTGGGGAGTGTATTGAACACAGGGGCTGGAGCGTGAAGGGAAGATGAAACGTTCCTACTTCTCTCGGAGGCGAGACCTTTGGTTTTAGGTAACAGAGAGCTGTCGCAATCGCTACCACCTTCTGCCTCTTAAAGCCCTGTCCCTTTAACAGTTTGAGAATGATTGCCCATTTTAGCACCAGGAAAACAACTGGGAAACATCCCCATCCCCCCACTCTGCTGTCTGCAATGATGGGAAGCATCCACCCTGTGCCTTGTTTGACAGCACCTATACCAATCTCCCATTGACAGACTGCTCCGCCCCCTCCCCCAGCCGCTTTGGATGGCAAATTGTGCTTTAAGGGCAGCCCTGTGCACCAAAGTGGGCGGCTGGCTGGTGTCCAGCCGGTTCGAGCTGTTCTTTTAGCCCAGAGCTTCGCCTCAGGCCAGGAGGCTTTGCAGCGGGTGCAAATGGCCAGGAAGAGCAGACAGCCCTCCCCGGGCAGCCTCTCCAATACCAGGAGCCCCCTACCTGCAGATGGACCCCGGTATTCTAATTAGTGCGGCCGGCAGCCCTCCTTTCAGCCCTGTTTGCCTCTGCTCGGTGCGATCTTCTTTGCCTCCTCCTTCTGGGTGGAACAGGGACCTAGTTCAGGCGATGGCAGCATTTAGATTCAAAATAGGGCGGAAAAAAATCCCCTCCAGCCACCTACCTACCCACCCACCCAGCTCCAGTGCTACTTTTTGTTTGCACCTCTCTAAAGCGGAAAGTTAAAGTGTAATTAATTAGCAAAGCTGAGTACACCTTTGTCCATCTCTCTCTCTCTCTGCACATATTTATAGCATATAGTCATTTGTATATACACACACCTCTAGATAATAAAATCTACAGACATGTAATCTTATGTTGAATCTTCCAAATGTGATAGGTTAAAAAATACAGCTAAATCCATAGGCTTATGTTTGTAATAAATCCATAAATGAATTATTCCTTCCCCTGGGTATTAAATCATTATCTGATTCAACTCTTCTCTAATGTTGCAATAATTTCGCTCCACCAAAGAAAGGAAGAAGAAGAGGAAGAGGAAGAAGAAGAAGGAAGATAGTTGTGTCCTTGACAGAAAAAATAACTAAATACCTTTTCTTGTATAGGAAAGAAGTTAATATACTCAATTATTTTTTTGAAAAAGATCATAACATCTGGAAATTGATATCAAATGGTGTACAATCCCTGAGAGACGATAAACTTCCACTGTATAATATTTCCACTAGAAATCGTAATAATCCCATAAATCTTCCCTGTGAATTGGGAAAATGTAACAGTTCATTGAAATACGCATTGGGAAATAATTGAAAAAAATGTAATAGGTCACTGAAATATTCGTGTTTTTCCTTTTTTTTGTGCTGTTACTAACTCCACACATGTGTGTAAATATTCCTACTTCGTTTTAAAGACATACAATAATAGTCCCTTGAGCGCTGCATACCGTACAAGAGATATATGCCCTTTTGACTTATTAATCATTATTTCGGAGTTCAACATTGCAGCATATTACTGAAGAAGTCAAACAAGTCCCTCTCTGTGCGGTGTGTTGCTAAATCAGTACAAACTTTGCAGCCCAGAACTTTTTGGTGTAGTTTTTATGCCAGTCTCTGTGCCAAATCCTGCTCGAGTTAGTCCCGCTGAAGTTTAGTCTCTTTAGCTAGGCAAGCAGGATTTGGTCTAGTCTACTACACACATAGGTGACTGTATTTTATTTTGCAGAACTCTCAGAAAGGATGGATTTGAACATACCTCGCTTCCTTTTAAGGACGCTATGAATAATGAATATATCCAGAAAATGAGCCCATAACACAGGAGGGAGATTGTGTGATTCTCTCTGTTATTTTTTGTGTTGGCTTAATTCTTCTTTCTTTTGCTACCATTTTAGAAATCGGAATAAAGACAAAATTAAGCCCTTAACCTTTATGTCACTCTCTATTAATGACTGAAGATACTGCTGTCTGCAGAGCTTCTTAATATATTCATCAAGTAGGATAGTTCATGCAGCAGGCTCATTCTGGAAAGTAACCTATTAGTTTAAACGGTAGCCTTTAAAATATTATTTATTTTGCTTTTCATCTAAAATGTTTTGATCTCCTTTGAAAAATGATTTTTAAAAATAAAGCTCAACATAAATGTTTTAAGATTACATTTGCGAGGAAACAGTTTAATTTTCACCATATGTAGCCACAGTGGACTACAGGGTTTTTTTTTTTAAAAAGTATTTTCACTGAAACTATCAACCAAAAATGTTCTAATATAAAATTTATTCATCCCAATGCATTTCCCTCCTGTGGGACATTTTATGCCCCCAAATAAATCTTTGCAGAGAGGGGAAAAAAGTGCGTTGATCAGGGAAATGCAAGCCTGCCATGATAATGTCCTTTATTAATATTATAGATGTGTACTGTGCTGGATGGATCAATCATATCCATTCACAATCAGAATTAAGAGAGCCTATTTTAATGAAAATCTATTAGCCCCTCATTTGAGACACGGATGTTGCTTAAATCAATAAAAAGCATAAAAGAGAATACGACGCAGGTTTCTAAATTAAAAAAAAATCCCATCTATGAAATGTGTTAAGACGTCTGTAAAATCCTGAAACCCTCGATCGATACTTATAAATATTTAATGTTTTTTTAAAAAACACAAATTGAAAACCATTAACACTGCATCCATTCTTATTATCAAAACAAATTGTCCTTGGAATTATGTGCTGTGAAAATGGAGCCAGATTGAAGGGCATCCTCTGAAATATGTTTACTCGCTTTCATGTAAACCAATAAAAATCTACAAGAATCTGTAGAATGAGGAGAAAGGTTTGATGTATAATGCCTATGATTACAGTCTCTGAATTAATCTAGAGAGAGAGAGAGAGAGACGAGCACACAGAGAACTCAGTAGCTGCTGTGCAAAATCTTGAGCTTCATTTAAGGGCTAATTAAGGTGTGGATTAAACTGATAAAATAGTTTTGGGTTAGTTACTTCATTTTGACCAGAAATAATAGAATCACAGGACAGGAAGGGACCTAAAAACAGTTTCACTAAAAGTCATACAAAGGATACTGAAAATGTTAATTTCCCTTGTAAATAGTAAATTCAACAGCAGACACACTTTGCCTTAGAGATACCTAAACCTATGAACTATTCGTTCATAATTATTTTCCTGATTTACTTAAAGGAAACCGCTGGATGATCGCGAGGTCCCTCTGAAAGCAGAAAGAGAATAATATATAGCTATTCATATTATGATAAATAATTGCTCTTCTGTGATACCCCTTCAGAAGCTGTTGTCTAACACTGCTGCATTTTATACACAAACTACGTTGTTTATATGTATTCATCTCCAGTATATTCCCAGTGTGTGTGTCATGTAACTAACAGCAATACACACACACACACATAAAATACAACTTATATATGTATACGTATATATTTATATTTTCACGTATGCATGCCTTTACTTTAATTGTTCAGGATCATTATAGTGATGATGACAGGCACTTTTCTAGTACAATGGCTTAAAAAAAAATAGTGGCCGCCTGCAATCACTGAGGAGTCTGTGTCAATGATCATGATATATTTGTGCTCCTAGTTCTCCCCTTCAAGGTTGTTCTTCTCAAAGGCTCTGCTACTCTGACCCAGCTGCCCTGATCCAAAGAAACCCCAACGACTGTCATTGTCCTGAGCTAACGTTCTTCCTGAGTTGTTCGATGCTTCTGAATAGGGTAGGCGAGGGGGGGGGGCTGTTTTGAAGGAAGTGAAATCTCCTGGGTACAGGACAAAGTCCCAATCCTAAAAGAGATGCGTTCGCTCGCGCTGGCCTCTTGAGGTGAGGCTGAAAGGCCGGGCCAGTGGAGGGAAAAAAAATAAAATAAAAAAAAAGTTATTAAGCATGAACGTGTGCGAGTGTAAGAGAGAATAATTTAGCAATTATTTAACCACTTCTGGAGAGAGAGGGGGAGGGAGAGGAAAGCGAGATACCCAGGAAGTGAGGTCCCGTTTACACAGGAACCAGAGCATGGCTGGCAGTCCCATTTCAGTTATCCCACCCTAGCTCAGAGGAGATAGATGACTCGCTCCTTTAACCCGGAGCATTGGGGTGGGGGTGTGGGTGGGGTTAAGGGGACTGCTCCGTGCAGGTGATGTAGGGCAATGCTCCGAAGTGACGGAAAAAACCCTGTAGAACAAAGATTTAAATTTTTTTTTTAAATTGTCAGTTTACCACCTGACAATTCCCGGTTTCTGCTGGTCTCCCGGTCAAAGCTTAAATCAGGGGGTACAACGCATTGGTGCTTTAGATTTGTCCTCCTTTGTGTTTTGTGGGACGGGGGCCCTGGGATCCCAGTCGCCCAGACACCAAGACATCCAGAAAGCACAACTTGTTAGACAAGAGTTTTCAGGTCCGTTTCAAAACGCCTAATTTAAAGTTAAAACGGTGTTTAGATTCTTTTGTTTCCAGGCTGTTCTAGGGAGTTTAGTGCCGGATCAGGCAAAGGGGTTTGTGTGGCAATAAAACCTCCCTCTTTCTGAATTTGCAGCGATTTAAAAGTTTGTGACGGAGTCAAAGTTTCGCCTCTTTATTATTCTTAACTCCATTGGAAGTGACTATTTTTTTGGCGAAGGAACGTCACCCACTTTTTATCAGTAAGATTTGAATGTGACTAGCAGTTAACAATTTAAGAGGATATGATGCTCTGAAGAGAACGTGCAGGGTGTCAAAACAGGACCGTGTGTGCGTGCACCCACTGAATGTGTTCAGGTACCCCTGGCGAGCGTAGGGGTTTACACAGCAAAACATGTCTCCGATAGCAGATTAGCTCCTTCTCCATAGGCATGTTTGCCAATGTTTCTCAAAAGCTGCTGCGTCTGGCTGTCTGGGAGACTAGGATGTTGTGTGGGAGCAATGCACGGAATAGTTGGCGCTTCCCCCATTAAAAGTCAAACGCCTCGACTTTCCTAACTCTGAGAAAGTCCACAAGTTCAGAAAGACTAGCAAACTCCCAAGCTGTATGATGCACGTTCCTCTCTGCCAATACTGGGTCAAATAGTTAAACTGACTTTAAGTAGCCCAATGAAATAGTGGCACATGTTTATCGTATGCAGATTTTTAATTACCTCATGTAAAAGTCAAAATCTGGGGGGCAAATAGACGAAACTATGTGTTCTAGGGGACGCTCATAAAACGTGTCACTGGAAACAATATGGACTGTCCCCCTCCGGTTTATTTCAGAAGGGCTCTGATAGAAAACTGCCGAGTTCTTGGCACTGTGGTAGGACTGACTCCATATCCAGGTCTGCATTTCTGTGAAGGTGCCCGAAGCAAACTGGGCCACTTGCCCAGTAAAGGACGGAGCAACCTGAGGACCTGGTGGGTTTGAAGAACGCATGAGGTGGGGAGAGGGTTACTATCCCGGGACGTCGTCCTTCCCTTCAGAGCCAGGGGAAGAAAACAGAACACGAGGGTCAAAATAGGGCTGGGGGGGGTGGTTATTGCAAACTATCCGAGATAATGTAACTAAACTGGAACTATGGGAGACCGGGGCTATGAAACACCGACGTTCAAACTGGAAGGAGGGCGTGGGAACAAATATTTACCCCAACTATTTACCCTTAATTTGAGAAACAATTTGTCTGTTAATGAGGACGGGTATCCATAATTAAGGAGTCGAGGGGTTTGGAAAGTTTCATTGATGTACAAAATTGCAGCTCAGGAAAGTTCATGCGGCTCACGACCTAGGGAGTGAGTAAGACACGTGGAAACTGAGTTCTAAAACCATCCTTGCCAAATCCTCTCCTTTTCCATAAAGAAGAGTTTAACTTTGGAATATCTATTCGAATAGTACCTGTGTGTGTTTTACTAGAAACCTAATCTAAAAAAAGTGGGTCTATATATGTTAGCAATATATATATTTAAATATATATATAATATATAAAATATATATAAAATCAAAGTATTTTGACTATATCTTTTTTATCCAGAAATAGGCAATTTCCATTTATTATTGACAGGGTTCCGTGGGATATATATTAGGAACTCGGATCTGATTGGCTTGGGCGAAGACAAGATCTGTTTGTTAAATTCTAAGGCTTCAGTTGGCTCCCTCGCTTGTTAAATGAACTCTATAGGTAGGAGGCTACTGAGACGCAACAATACAGTAAATGTCAGGGATATCGGCAGTGCCAAGATCAAACGATCAATCCTCGTCCCCTTGATAATCATTTTAAAATCACACAGGGGGAATTGATTTTTTAAAGTGCTTTATTAATTGTTTCCTCGGTGTTCTTTTCTCCTCCTGCGGAGGTGTTAACTCCAGAGTGTGTGTGTGTGGGGGGGGGGGGGGGAGAGGCGTGCACCCCTGGATTAATTAAACACATTTGTATCGTTTTAATGCTCTGTTAATTTTCAGAGCAATCACACACTTTCCTGGAATGGAAACAATGGTCTCTGACTCACGCAAGGAGATATCGTTTGGATAAAATTCAGAGCAGAGGGTGGGCATGATGATGTGATTTGATTAACTAATGCTCGCGATGAGGACCTGACACAAGAAAATGCAAAATGAACGCCAGTGGTAACTAGAAATTCCCCCAAATGCCAAATCCTTTGTGTTAAGTCCAAAGGCGGGGTGGGGGGGGGGCGGGGGGGAGATCAGCTTTATATTCCGATCGAATTGTGCAGAGAGGAGTTAGAAATGTCACTGCTGTTATCTGGACATTACATTCAGGCGGTTATTCCAACTTACAGGGTGGTAATTATGACACGGTGCACAACAAAAATAACCGCCCACCATGAATAAGATGGAAAAATTAGTGACAGCTCCATCTTAAATATGACAATAGTCGTTTAGCTTTAAAAATGTAGACAAATCTAATATTCTATTTGATGTGTACAAACAGGACCACTCCTGCTAACAAATCACCCTTCAATACCACTCACCAGGACAGGTTTGCATTAGACAAAAATTAGACATTTTTAGATCCTGAATTTCCCAGAAAACATTTTCGGGCAACATAATAGCATTAGCCAGAAAACAGATCCTGTAATGTTTACACGCATCTGGAGGTGCCTGTACCTATAGGCAAAAACTGATAAGGACCTCAGAGATTTACAACAACCAGCTTCACTGAAAGAAGTGTTTTTCTCCGCGATAGACAACACTTTAAAACAACATTTTTGTTCACTGAATAATTTGACAATTTTTAATTAAAACAGAAAATCGTCATCACGTAGAAGCATTAAATATTATAGCAAATGCACATATCCAGCTTGTATTAATTACCTTTTTATTGAACAATCATTTTATTTGCCCATTGATATCTATACATTTAATTGCAAGAACAGATTTATTTGATTAGCTAGGTCCGTTTTTACTCACAGTGTTGGTAAGCTTAGGATGTCCTTACAATCAATAAAGTCTTCCTTGACTTTCATTTCTGCAACCCATTTACAGAATGCAGATACCTGGTTTTGTGTTTTCTCTTTCCCCCCTTTTATTTCTCTCTCTCTCTTTCTTTTCGCTTGTTCTCTTTGCCTCCCTAAATCAAGGTGCAAAGATGCCAAACAGTGATGAAATGAAAAGAAAGCCAATTGCTGGACTGAGGTGGGGGAGATAGCTGCTAGGAGTCCGCCTGCGACTATGGAGCAGTCAGTAATTGCTGGAGACAGGGAAAGCTGGGGGTTGGGCTGAGGTAGCCATGTATAAATAGTGTGATCTCAAATTGAAAGGCATAAATAACAGCAGGAGTGATCTAACTCAATACAGCCCATCTTCTACGTGCAAAAAAAAAAAGCGGGCAGAGGACGGCCAGATCTCCTACTGAAAACAAGTGGATCTCTGTGGATAAGATCGCCGGGCAGCCATGGAAGAACTTACAGCTTTTGTATCCAAATCTTTTGACCAGAAAAGCAAAGAGAGCAGCAGCAGCAGTAGCAGCAGCAGCAAGAAGGAGACTATCACGTACAGGGAAGTTTTGGAGAGTGGGTTGGCTCGATCTAGGGAGCTTGGAAACTCTGACACTAACCTGCAGGACATTACTGAGAGCAGCAACCATTGCCCGGTGCATCTTTTCAAGGACCACGTAGAGAGTGACAAGGACAAACTGAAAGAGTTCAGCACGGGCAGGACTTCGGAAGGTAAGCACCGTGCAGGCGGCAGCCCCCTCCGCAAAGCCGGCTCCACGCCGGGAGCCTTCCTCTCCCTCTTTCCACACTGCGGCCCTTCCGCTTTGCCGGTCGCCTTAAATGAGGGGTGAAATTCAATTAATTGAAACCGATGCGTCCCGATGAGAGCACAAGCTCATCCGTTTCATGCCTTTGTGTGTGCGCGCGTGTGCGTGTGTGTAGAGGGAGAGATTTGGTTTCACCGTGAAAGGTAAAGTAGTCACTTTAGTTTAGCCAGATCCCCTCATTTAAATCGGAAGTCGGACAGATTCTAAGTGCCTTAACAATGCTCTGTACGGGGGAGAAGTTCCATGTGTAGGAAAATGAGGAAATCTTGTCAAGGGAGTTTTAATGTATCAGAAGACATGTTCTTCCTGTTTCCGGGCCATCAGGATGCTGCTTCTTCTGGGAGAAAGCTGGACCTTAAGGCGCTGCCTTTGGACAATTTTGTATTTCAGAACACAGATCAGTCAGTAGATTGTTTTCCGATATATGTGGGTAGTGAGAAGTCATAAAGCAGCATAGCTCGGCGTGTACTTTAAGGGGCAGATAATCATGGAGCCAGAGAAACATTCCAAGCCTTGTATACATATGCTGTCATCAGGTTCAGGACATTCAGTCCTGTCGGGCAATCTCACCTTTGTCAAACTAGTTTCATCTCTATGTCCCTAGCCGCTATCGAATTTTAAAACATTAGTACTTTTTCTTTCATTCATTCACTCTTTCTCTCACACACACAGACACACACAAAACATGGGGGGGGACAAAACGCTGAGAAAGTGTCTCCGGGCAAGTTGGACAGGTCGACCTATCCAGGGAGCTACTAGGCTACACCTGGCGATAATAAAAATCGTTGAATTGGTTTGTGAACAACAACCAACCTTTCAATTAAAAAACAACAACAACAACAAAAAACAAAAAAAAACCGTTTAATGAAACGCTGACTGAAAGACACTTGAATTCATAGTCAAAACCCCATATATAATAATTTTTAGAATAATTCTTTTTTAAGTTAAACATTCTTTAAGTGTTATAATGTATACAGAAGTATACACTTCTCTATTTTTATTTTTAATGATCAAGATTACAAAGCATGGACACCATTTATAGACATGATCCAAAGAGGAAGTCTTATTAAAACGAAACCCGGATATTGTTCAAAACTCCTTTTTTTTGTTCTGTGCATATAAATGCTAGACTGTCTGTTTATCTAATCTAATCAGTCCATGTATAGAGGGGTGGGGTGGAGGTGAGAGGGCGGAGCTGTGCAAGATGAGGTGTTTGTGACAACTTCTGTTCAGGTGAGGATTCAGTCTAATTTCAATATGCTATTCCAATCCCACCGATCTGACTATCCAATATTTTGTATGCACGCTTGACTCTCTGCAGAACATACATCTACCACAAGACGCAGATTATCTTTCTACAGGGCTCATCTTTATTTATTCATTTAGTCAGAAATATCTTATTTAAATACGGCTTCATGAAAACCATACACATTACAACGAGGAATGCGGGCCAAACGCCTGTTTTCGGCAAAGGGCACGCAAACTTGGAAGTGTTAAGCCATCGAACAGCAGTCTATGAGGAGGGGGCAGTGAATTGATTTGAACTGTTGTCGCTTTAAGGGAAGAAGCGAAAACAAACATTTGGATTCTGGTGCCCTTTTCCCCTTGGATTTCCACTGGCACAGACCCCGCTTCATTCAAATATTTTCATTTAGTCACCATATATTTTCTTGGCGGGTGCGGGGGAGAAATACAATTCAACATTATCTCTGAATATTTATTCTCACTCCCAGCCCCACACTGGTTGTGAGGTGGATCAGAACAAAAGAAGCAACTGGGCGGGGGGGGGGGGAGGAGAAATAACTTGTTGGGACTCCTTAAATAGCGGGCCATGGAACAATCTGGGAAATCTTTTCGAGGCTATACAGTCAGGGTTGGTCGAGGATATGCTGCTGGCTGGCACAAGCGTGATTAAAATAGACACCCTCTGCTGATCTAATGGCCTTGGTCATTTTCCTTATGATGATTAAAAGAGGATTTGCGCTCTAGGTCTCTTTTCCACAACATGCCAGAAAGAAAACGCGGGGGTTTGGTTTTGGCCTCCTTATGTTTTCCCCTCTTCAGTGTAAATCTCCACATGCATCAGCTCAGGTTATAAACGCTCCCCCGCCCCTGGCACCTTCTTTTCTAGCGATTTCCCCAAAGGCGGGCAACATAGGGGTGAGGAGCTAGAGAGGAAGCAAGTTATTCCTTGATGGGTGGGCACTGGGGAGGGGGGGGTCTGCTTCCCCTCCCCCCCATGTAACAAGGCCAGATTCTTTCAGCGACACAGAAGGATGAGCAGCCCCCGCCAACAGCTTGGTGTTTGAGTTTTCCCCAGGTATCATTTTTGGCGAAGCGGTCCAGGCCCGTGTAACTAAACAATGGACAATTTCTCTTACCACGCAAATGTTTTGCCTTCACCCCAACAGCGGTGGGCAATGCCCTGCATAACAGCATTTACTTCTAAAGCAAACAGCACCGCAGAGCTCCCCGTCCCCACGCCCCTTTCCACTGGCTCTACATAGTGTTAGCAGAATGATTTCCCAGTATTCGTCTGCGACACTTCGTAAACTGCAGTTACCAGCGGATAATAGGTGCTGGTTAGTGACTTGTTTTTAAATGGACCTCACATGGCGAAATAAACCAGCTAACCAACACCCCCCCCCTCCAAGCCACTTTTTCCCTCTCCTTTGCTGTTCCTGAAACAGTGGCTCAGACCCTCCTGCTATTTAAAACGAGCGATGGCGGGACCCAGTGATTAAATATTTTGCAGCATTCCCCTAGAGTGCAGCTGTATTTTGGGGCCCGACACTGCAGTCTTCACTCAGGCATAACTTCCACTGTAGTCCACTGGAGTAACATCCCTGACATAGCTCTGTGATGGTGTGTTTTTCTTTTTCTGTTCCAATCGATTGCTTACGCTTTCCCTACATTGTTGCTCTAGTTGGGTGAGAGGGTGTAGCTAGTGCTAGAAGATGTACGTTGCCATGGGATGGGGATACATAATACATATTTCCCTATAAAGACACACAAAAACTGCCCTCCCTTCACCGCCCCTCTCCCCCGAAGCAAAAATTCTGTGCGTGACAACATGGGAGTGATTCTGTTTAATGGCACTTTCCTCTAGTATAGAATCAGGTTAGGGAAGAGGAGAGGAAAAGAGAAACTAGTCTCCTGTGCAAAAGAAACTTTTGTGAGATACTAAAGCAAAGCTCTGTGTCCCCCGCTCACCCCCCACCCGGCAGGGATCTACGAGTGCAAAGAGAAGAGGGAAGACGTGAAATCAGAAGATGAAGATGGACAGACCAAGCTCAAACAGAGGAGAAGCAGAACCAATTTCACACTAGAGCAGCTGAATGAGCTGGAAAGACTTTTTGATGAGACTCACTATCCAGATGCCTTCATGAGGGAGGAACTAAGCCAGAGGCTGGGACTCTCTGAAGCTAGAGTTCAGGTAAGAGAAAGACTCTTGCATTATGTTCCTGGAAATGTCCTCACCTCAGTTCCTGACTGCCAGTGATTCTAGCACAGTGCCCTGTTTCATTCAAAGCAGGAGAGGTGAAAGCAGAAACGACACGTCTGATGGGAAGCTGTTTGTATTTCCGGTGTACTTGTTCTGCTAAATATATTTCTTAAACTCCTCCATTGCTGCCTTTAATGGGCACGTTTTTAGTAATTAATTAATAACATAATGAATTGCTTTTGCAAACTCATCTGATCACTCAATATCCTTTCCCTTAACCCTCATCTTTTCCTTTCTCCCTGCTCTCTTTTTATGGGGACGTTATAAAAAAAATCAGAAAACAATTGTCATGGATAAGGCTAGACAGTTTGGGTGCTTTGGGACTGGATTATCTAGAGCCGGGGGAAAGGTGCTCCCATCTGACTCGCATAGCAAGCATATGAATTCATTGCACCCCATCTGGTATATTTCCCCCCTCTGCCTTTTTTTTAAAGTCTCATAATCCTTAGACATGGCCACAAAAATATGGCAATCAAAACCTCGCAGAATTGCTCATTGTGTCTTCGAATCGATTTTAAAAAATATTTTAACTTTCTCCTTGAGAGCCACGGTGGGAGAAAAAAAAAGAACTCAATAGGGAACTAAATTCCAAAAGCAAATGTCATGTAAAAAAGAATTAATAAGATCAACCTGTGGATCTCTGAGCAAGAGCACAGGGCGAAGAAATTTAAAGAAAAACTCTTATCAGCTTATTATTCTCTACGTGGCTAACAGAGGAAATACATCCTCTTACCTTTTAATCTCACCAGTTTCTCTGAAGAAAAATTACTATTTGTATATATGCATATATATGTAAATATACACACTAGGCTTCGGAGAGCAGAGGGATTCTCTTTGTTTCTTCCCGTTAAATATTATAAACGCCTAGTCTTTGGAAAGCAAAGAGGGAGAATCTGTGCCTTCCAAATCCTTCCAGTACTTATCTGAGTAAGTGGCTATCCAGCTTTAAATAAGTACCTCCTTGAGGCATTTCCCGAAATAAATAGTGTGGCTAGTTATTTTTTTCTCAGCTGTGGGGTCTTTCTGTATAAAACAAGCTGGAGAAGGGACCTTGGCGTGTATGCCTTAAAAAGGGAGACTTCTAGGGGAATATTGTAGGGGTTGAAAGGGCTGGTGGCCTACATTCTCCTGGAAGATTGATCTAACCGCACCATACAAATTAATGAAAAGATTAAACTTTTGCTGAAGGGGACATCAAATCTTATGTCATCTTCCCAGATCTTCTTGCTTTGGCTCTGTAATATCTTTCCAGGGCCTTGATGTACTGTTTCTATAAAAATAAATTACTTGTAATTGAATTCTGCACTCTTTCTTTCAAGTAGTTTATTACTGAGTAGCAGCACCTTAACAGGATGTTCATAGTTACAGCAAAATCGGTGCTTCAAGAGCTTGAAGATCTTGAAATACCACACCAAAAATAAAATATATATAAAAAAATAAAAATGGTGATATTGATTCAGGTGGGAGTTATAAACAAGACAAAAATTCATTTCTTTATTTTTTTAAAAGAGGACGGCATGAAAAAGGCTGATAATAGTAATGTAAAAAAAAGAGAAATAGGAAGGGAGAGCGTTTAGATAAGATAATTAATTGGAAAAAACAGAGGATTCAATATAGTTAAAAATAGAGAGTAGAAAAAAGAAAGGAGGAAAGGAAGGATATTTTAATACTTCCAGAACTGTTCTCTAATCCCTGTCTGCACCGCCTGTCCCTTGTTGTTAAAGGATATAGTTTCAATTTAGTGTGGAAATTTGCTGTAAATAAATTGAAGCTCCTATGGTAGCTAGTCCTTATTAACCTTTTATTTTTAGTGTTGTACTGGAAACTCATATCACCCAGCTGTCAGGGTTATAATTGAAAGTTATGAGACCATAGTGAGGAGCAGGCAGTAATTCAATTACAACAAATATCTTTGGGTTTATGGTGCAGGGCTAAATTAAATGTCATTATTCACTGTCTCTAATGGAAATCAAAAGGAAATCAGATTAGAGCATTTGTGAAAGAAATCACTGAGTGATCCTTAATGAAGAAATAACTGTCTAAAACAGTGTACTGTGCTTTACTTAGCATATTCATGACTAATTGGAATTGATCGTGAATCACACCAAGCCTGATTTATTATCGCTTAACGCAGTGGCTAATTCATCACTTTTATTCCTCTTAACCTTATTTTTCATAGCTAAAGGGAAAGGGCACTTCGTTTTGCAGATTTAAATATAATTTTTGTTTGAAGGATATTCTGATTTGCAGGGGAAGTTGTTTACACGCTGCTTAAATTCCTCATGACGATTTAAACTCCGTCGCCAAAAAAACAAAAAGACAGCCAGATTTCATGCAACGAGCACAGCCGTACCAAATACAACGTGGTCGCTGCATCACAGGTCCTCACCCGAAATTGCAGTAGCTTGGTACAAAGTTTTAAATGTCTATTATTGGGGTATATTTTTGGTTTGAAAACTACGATTTTTCAGTAGCCTGTAGTTCAAGAAAGCAGAGTGACAATAATACGAAGCCAAGCTGGCGTGAGTTTGAAAGGCAGATACTTTATTAGCACACGGAAAGGTCGTGCTCTTGAAAAATCCAGCTTACAGTTTTCAGTTATACCCGTAGCTAGGGTTTGCTCAGCTGAAGAGTATTCGCTATTATTCACGCGATCATCTAGCGACCCTGAGCAGAAAGAATTGCGCTCCAGAGTGGAGAAGGCCAATTCCTACTTAAGAAAATCAGTGAGGTACCATGGGTAATTAATGCCTTTGGAAGCCTTTCTCTGCACTAATTACTCCGTTGTAAATGACCATCATTAAGGCAATTGAAGAAAGCTTGAAGGGAAAACTTGATGTAGGAAGTGCAGTTAGTATTAATTAACCGTATGATCACTTGGCAAGTGTAAGAACATCAAAGGTTGAAGGTGTTTCTTAGCTACAAGATTTTATCAGCACCGCAAATCAATGTTTGTCCACATTTAGTAGGTTTCGTGTAAGAATAAAACTGAGCAAAAACATTTGAATCTGAGCGTCTGACAATCAACTCAACTCACTTTATTAAACTAGCCATTTGAGAAGGGAGAGGAAACAATAAACTCAAACGTTTGAAATACTCTCGAATAGAAGTCAAAGAGAAACAATGACAACTGGATTTTCGCATTTGTTTAACAGTTATAATTACTGGAATTAGATAAGGATTATTGGATTATAGATATTTTCCTGGTGGTAGTATAAATAATTCCTTAAATCCAAATCTGGAAAGAGTCTGTTATTGCCTGCAAGTAAGAACATTAAAACGTCAGTAGGAACATTTAAAAAAATAAAAAGTTAATGTAATGGAGAATAATTCAGTCCATTTGCCCAAGTCTGGATTTATTATTTTATGTGAGACTTTAAAATCTCTCAAACCCCATAAAACTGAAGTTTTGGAATGGAACAGATAATCCAATTGGTAACAGATTTTATGGGCTAGAAATCGAGCACTGAAGCTTGACAAAATGTAAAATGTTACTGGTTTGGCTTAAATATGACAAGAAAAAGACTGATACATCCATCATGAAGGGAGATCGGTGAGGGACACAATTTTGCTATTTGCTTTACCAATCGCGACTGCTGACCCTCTATGGGTGGCACAAGGGAGTGAAAACCTTGAATCCTGCAAGCCTGGGGAATACTGGGGCCGTGGGTTTAGAAAGAGGGCCACGGTTCCAGTGTTTGTTTTCAGGACTGTAGAGGCTTTACGGTCACGTTTGATGTGCTGGCCAGGCTCGATCCACTGGCAATCAAAAAAGGAGGAGAACGAATGTTGGTTGTTTTTTTGGTGTCGGTCCCACGTTCTCTAAGCCAGTCTAACAGGAGTGTAAGAGCCATAATCACTCACACAACGCGCAGTGGCCACTCAGTAGCCTTGTGTGTGTGTGTGTGTGTGTGTTTATTTTATACACATCATTAAAATTATACGAACTGCTTGGCCTCCGCTTGCTAGTCCCGCGTCTCAGCAGCTGTCTGTCTACCTTCCTCTTTTTGTTTTTATTTTTGCAGGTCTGGTTCCAGAACAGGAGAGCAAAGTGCCGAAAGCAGGAGAATCAGATGCATAAAGGTGGGTCTGAGAGCCCGGATTCAGGGAGTGCATGGGTGGCATGGTCACTGAGCGCTGGAGAAGAAGGCCGGGGATTGCATGAACGGAAAGTGCCACCCACGGGGCTGACTGTGCCATGTCTCTTCTTGCAGGTGTGATCCTGGGAACTGCCAGCCATTTAGACGCCTGCCGAGTGGCCCCTTATGTGAATATGGGAGCCCTGAGGATGCCTTTCCAACAGGTAGTTCGTTTTGCTTCCCGTTAAACGCCTGCCCCAATGCCCGGAGCTCCTGTCTGCCCTCCTCCTCTGCTGCCCTTTCACCGCCAAAGGAGGAAGTGGGACACGTTTACAAGTGCCATTTATAGCGAAGTTGGCACGTATTAAAAGCAAGCTGTAAAACTTCAGAAGGGGCCTCTTTCCAAACACCCCCCCTCTTCTCGCCTCCCCTGCTCAGGCAGAGGCAGGCGGCTGTAGGTTTGCCCCTCCTTTCCCGGTGTGCTCTGGCCTTGTGGGAGCCCCGATGCGCAAAGGAAGGAGTCAGCGGCCCAGCCAAACCCTCCACCCCCTGGAAGGCTCAAGTCTCCTGCGCTCAGTCGAAGGGGAGTTTGGCTGCAGGATCCGGCCCTGGCATTAGGAGAGGGAAGGGTTGGGCAGCCCTGCCCAGCATCCTCCCTCGCGGTCCCCTGATGCTGACAGAGCGCAGGACAACAGGAAGGGAAGGTGGGGAAGCCTCTTCCTTCGCGAGAGGTGGGCTGTGTGTGTGCTACTGGCACTGGCCGCCCTGGAAAGGATGAAACCGGTGCATTGTGCAGCAGCCGGCTCGCTGGGCCGGGACGTGGCAAAGACGAGCCTCCCCGTTAGGAGCTGACCCTTCTCCAAGCCCAAACCCAGGGAAGGTGACTCGCCCGGAGCTGGCCTCGTCCCTGCAAAATGGACTCCACCGCGGAGAGTCCAGGAAACAAAAATGCTCCTGGCGCTGCCTGAGGTCATTTTCCTTAGTAAAACCTGGGCGCCGGGGACGATAACGCGCTGGCTTTTGCTCCCAGTTCAAGGGCTGGGCGCTCAGGTTGGCTCAAACTGTAAACCCTGTATATAATGGAAACCCCTTCAACACCCTAGTTCCAGCACCTCTATATGGGGGGAAAGTTTCCCCCTTCAATGTGTGTGTGTCTCTCTCTCTCTCTCTCTCTCTCTCTCTCTCTCTCTATATATATCTGCTCCCTGCTCCATGGGTGTAAATCAGGAGCAACCCCCTTGAAGTCAGTGGAGTTACACTGGCATACAACCCAGGTAACAACGGAGAAGAGCGGCAAGCCCGCCCAGATACCACTTAACAGCGCAAGCTACAGTTTGTGGCATGTCCTTTTTGTGTCTTTACATAACCGACGGTGGAATCGGTTTCCCAAAAGCAAACTAGGTAGAAGGGATAGATTAATGCTACTGATTTTTGAAAAACACATATCTTGGGGCAGAAAACCCACACCCGAGGCGGGGATCTCTCTTTCAAGCCAGTGTGTTTGTGTAAGTCTAGAAAGCTCCGAAGTAAACATTGGCGACTGGTCCCTGTTCCAAGGTTAAAGAGTTTTTAGAAAGCTATAAATAAACATCCCTAGGAAAAAATGCTATTTAGCACTTGTTGGCGCCCATGCGATGGCCAACTCATTTTTGTAAATACTGGAAGGCCTAAATATGCCTCTATTCTCTCTGTATAAGTGCTGAGCGGAGTGTTTAATATCAGCCAGTCAGTTCTCGTCCAGCTTTGCAGTACCTGTTTGATTCAAGCCAGTGCCTAGCCGTCTCCTTTATTCATGCTCCCCGCATTTGCTCCATGCAAGGGGTTAAATCGGTGACTCCAATCACAAGTCCCTTTCCCACTTGCAGCTCTGGTCCTTTCCTTGAGAACGCAGTAACTTGCACAACTGGTGCTGTGCACGGGGGAAAGGTGCTGTGCAACAAACGTGTTCGTTTGTTCAGGGGGCGGTGGACATTGTGTTCCCCTGGAACTGCGCCGATTCGAATTCCTCGGCCCGCCGAGCCCCGCCGCGCTTTCTTGCCACAAGATCACATCTTGTGCTGCCGGACCACGCGAGCGGCTCTATCGCCAACGCGCAGTCACCCTTGCGGAGACAGCCGAAGTTGGATCCGCACTAAGACTAGGCCGGATCGGCGGGCAGGCAGTCGAGGAAACGGCTCATAAACGGCTACCACTGACACCTCTGCTCAGGGCCGGTGGGTAGCGAGAGGTGAGCGGGCGCCCTGTGGATCGGCTTCATAAACCGAGTCCGTTTCCCGCCCTCGGAGCATGTGGCTCGTAGAGGACGCACTCCAGAGGCGGAGGCTGCTGCGGCTAGTGCCCCGGGAGGTTGCTAATCCCCTGCCCGGGGTGGGCGAGGAGGGGGAGGGCAGCTCGTGACCCGCACCCACCTTCTCACCCGGCTCCCCTGGCTCTGCTCCCCCAGGTCCAGGCGCAGCTGCAGCTGGAAGGCGTGGCCCACGCCCACCCCCACCTCCACCCGCACCTGGCCGCCCACGCGCCCTACCTGATGTTCCCCCCGCCGCCCTTCGGACTCCCCATCGCCTCTCTGGCCGAGTCCGCCTCCGCCGCGGCGGTGGTGGCCGCTGCTGCCAAGAGCAACAGCAAGAACTCCAGCATCGCCGACCTGCGACTCAAGGCCAGGAAACATGCCGAGGCGCTGGGGCTCTGACACTGTCCGCCGTGCTGTGTGCGTGTGTGCGTGTGGCCAGGACTCCCGCTTGCCCAGCGTGACTCTGCGGGGGACCAGGGGGCGCTGGCTTTTGGAAGGCCGGCAAGTACTTTTAAAGACGATCACAACAGCTCCCTCCCGTCCCTAGTTCCTCTGTTTGGCTTCCCTCTCTCCTCCCCTGCGCATCCGACCCGGTTCGTCTGAAGACTGAGGGGGCCTTGTCCTTTTTTATTTTCCAGGCACCCAGCGCCCCACTGTTAAACCTCCCCCAGATGCAATGGTAGGGTGAGACCATCTCGGACCAGACTTAAGTCATCCGATTAAACACACACACACACACACACACGCACACACACAAAAGTAAAGACTTTCCGGAGGATAAAGTAGGCGGGGAACTAAATCGTTAAATTATGCTAATCTGTGAACAGTAGGACATTTGGATTTTGACCCTGGCAAAAGTTATCACATCAGCGTAAGGTCATCGGCTGCCGTCAGTTCTGCGACCATGTGCATGTGTCTAACTCAACACATTTTCAAGATCGTAACATCTATTAAAACAAAACAAACAAAAACATAAAAAAGATCCTTGGGGCTGGTCTCCATTAAAGATGACATTTCTTTGTTGCCAACAGTATTATTTTCACTGCCATGAATATCTTCCATCGCTGAGGAGCTGCTGCTGAAGAACTGGTTTGAATTTAAATGTGGAATTTCAGATTTGAGGCAAGGCAGGTTTTTTTTTTTCCAGAAAAAAAAAAGCAGCAATAACAAAAAAAAAAAGTGCGTCTCAAATGGCTAAAAGTCTTTTGGAAGGAAGAAAAAAAACGAGACAGACTAGAATTTACTGACCATTAGTGGTGACTTGAATGATGGGAACAATACGAATGCACCTGTTTTAGCCAGAATCACCTGAATTAGCTGAGATGCATTGTGCCATAGGAGCAGGTCGACTTTCTGATTTTTTCTCCCTAACGTCTGGATCTTTGAATTGAAATCTTGCTATTTTACAGGATATAGAAAGAATGACTCACACAACAAAGATGGACATATGGTTTTAAGGCATAATACTGATGCAGCATTACTTTTAGTGAAATGCAATTAAGTGCAGTAAAGTGCAATACTGTAAATATTATAGATTAAAAAATAGCCGTACATTCTTATTCTGTTAATAACCAGTTCCGCAAGAACCATAACTTAAGTCCTTTATGCTCAGACTGGGTACATTGCAGTTTAGTGCCAAAATGACAGTCCGGGTCTTCTAGGAATGGATAAAAATATATGTATCACATATGGAAAAAGATAGATACTATGATTTCTAGTCAAGTTAATGTGCCATATTTCTGGGAAGTAAGATGAAAAGCCTGTATGACATTTTTGCAATCATTTTAAGTAAAACAAAACAAAAAAAGTAAATGTTTTGTAGGGGTGGACAAGTTCAGTGTTTGCCAATTTTTCTTTTTTCCAGTTATGGAGACACCAAATACAAACTTGTCTAAGCAGCATAGCTAGTCTAAATGGGGGAAACTCCCTTGAAATTATATTACCAAAGTGTCTGGGTTTACTAACCCCCCATTGTTTTTATTTGTTATGTAATTCTCTTCTAATCAATTTATTATGTTGTGGGTTTGTTTGTGAGAACAAATACTGCTCTTGTCTACTTCTAACAAGATAGCTCAATTTTTTGCCTTTGTTATCAAGGCCTGCATTCATGAAAGCTTATCCTCTCAATAGTACTGCCAGTAAGCCTGTTTTTTCTTTCTCAAGTGTATTTATCATCTAGTAATCCATTACTAATTTTGGCTTTTGCTGATATTTATCAAATCCAAATATTTCCATAGGGCAAAAAGTAATGCATTAGATCTTTTCAGTTTTAGACATTTGCATTCCCCCCCCCCAATTTTGATACTTTAAGACAAGCAGATTTTCTGAAACGTCAAAGTGCTGCCATTTTCCACCTATTTATTATGTGAAAAGTGGTTATATTTTGGACATGTTAGAGTTTATAAATTTTACCTGTCTTTGCTACCTCTTTGTGAAAGCCTAATATCTCTTTAAACCAAGGCCATAATGCTAATATAACATTAACCATGGCAAAGGGACATGGGGAATAAACCCAGACAATTAACAAGGTTGGAACTAAGACCAAACTTTATCTAGAAGTATAAACTTTATACTATATCATTACTATAAATAACATTTATACATTCTAAATAAAGTTTGGTCTTAGTTCCAATCTTGTTAACTATATCACATTTTACAACAAAAATAATAAATTCTTTTCCCCACAACAACTCCAGCATTTTCAACTCCATATTTTTAACATACACATAGGGAATTTCACCATAAGGAGGCACTAACCTCTAACAGATGAGCAGTTATCTGGCTACCCACAATACTGTGGGGTAGTGTGTTGCACAATATTGATGGCTAAAGGTTCAATCCTGCAGCCTTTATTTACTTGGTAAGAAACTCACCTTTGTGCAGAGGGCCAGCACAAGCTTATGCACTGCTCACATCCCATTTAAGCCCTATTTTGAGTGGTCATCAGCCATGCTCAGGGCTTCTACACAGGAGTGAATTTAAATAGTTCCAGTGACTTCAGTGAAACTTCTCAAGTGAGGCGATGCTACAGAATTGGGCCCTGAGAGCCTTCAACCATCTTAGAAATGAAGTTATCTGCTTAACTGCACTTCCTGAAGTGTATTACATTTATAAAATATATCTGGTTACATTTTGAGAACAGTTGCCTACTAACAAGTTGACTTTTGGTGTTATACTGAATACCAGCACAGTAAGAACTTTCATATGCCAGTCAGATTTCTCCAAATTTGTCTGGGTTTGTGTTACTCTTTTTTGCATTACTGAAAACTCTACCAGTTTCTTAAGATTGGTTAATCATATCAGTGGATGGCTCAGAGATATCTAAATTGCACTGGAGAACTGGAGGCAAGTGGCAGCAGCTACTAGTTTAGCAGGGTTTGAAGTAGGAACAATAGATCATCCTGGGAAAAGGGCAGGATGCCTCACTGTATCTACGTGCTGCTCCTGCATTTCATTCAGCATAGCACACATGCCAGATGCAATCCTGACAAGGGAATGAAGGTGCTGCTGCCAAAACTGCTTCTGCTTTTCTTATTTCAAGAGCAGAATAGTCGCAGTGACATTGGGTCCAAAAGGCTCATTGGGTCCAGCTTTGGATGGGACATGCATTTGGCCCTCTCTTCTTTCTTCCTGGCCTTGTGAGAACTCCTGCTTCAGCTGGCACTTGTAAGGGCCAGATGCTCAGTGGGTGAAAATCAGTGCAGCTCTGTTAACCTCAATGGGACTGCCCTGATCTGCACATAGTGAGGATCTGGACCTCAGTCTCTTTTCTATCTCAACCACTGTGCTCTATTCTTCTTTCATTTTATCGTGAACTTCTTCAGCAGGTAAGTGGTTGAAGATAAGACAATTAAGGTTCTGAGATATTTAGTAAAGTTAAAAGATTATCTTTACTGAATTAATTTCACAGATAGCATGAGCCTCATTTATTGGACATCAGTGGCCAGTTAGTCTTTGCATAATCTCACATTCTGAGAAATGAGAGCTTTCCACAGATCATCAGAACAATGTGCATTGGATGGAATTCTCTTGGCGTGGGTCTTCATTTAGTGGGAACTGGCTTCTGGCAAAGGTCTTCCTCAAAAATTGGGCATGCTATTTTGAAAATAACTTGAACCACCTCAAAATAAATAATTTTTCCTAGAAACAAGTATATAAAAATTCAAAACAGGGCCCAATTAATCATACACAGCTCTTTATAATCAAAAGATGAAACTCAGCTACAGATTTGTTTTTTGAACTGTCAAAATATGCGTAAGTATTTGTATCAATTTGAATAAGCAGCTGACTCTATAACTCAGTTTTTATTGACTTGGGAAAGTCAAGAAAGAAACCAACGAGATCTGATTTTTTGGCTTAGTAGGGCCATAGATGTAGTAATATTTTGGTTTATTAAGCATAATCCTTAACACTTATATAATGCCCTTTATATGAAGTAGGTAAGAATTATCATCTCCATTTTACAGAGGAAGAAATTAAGGCATAGAAATTAAGTACCAGATTCTACCGTCCATAATCATATTGAATACTATTTTTTGTATTGTGGTAGCATCTACAAGCCACAATCAGGAATGGGACTCCATTGTGCTAAGCACCATCCAATCATATAACAAAAAGAGTTCCTGCACCAGAGAGTTTACCGTCTAGTATCTTACTCCAAAGGTAATATTCAGCATGATTATGGGTGACAAGCCTTAATTTGCTTTCCTAAGACCATGCAGCTACCACCCAATCGAAAGCCCCTTTCAGTCAATGGAGTTTTTCCTTTGACTTCAGTGGAGCCAGGATTTCATCCCAGGTCTCTAGTTTGTGGCGGAAATATGATTAGAACTCAGAATTTCCTAGCGCCTAATCACATGCACAATTCCCTAGAATATCCTGACTGCCAGTCTCATCTACTAACAATTTCTCACACAGACTAAACACCCCTGATGTCACTCTTTTGCATGCTTGTTCTGCCCTTTTTTGTTTCGACATTTGCCCATGAAATGATAAAAAAAAAAAAAAAAAAAAGCCCTAGCAACATAATTTTGAGTTGACACACTGGGATCATTGATTCAAATACTTTAGTACACAGAGTCCTGTGGCAATTTGAGATAACAATAAGGATAAACACAGATTTTTTGGAGGGTGGGAGAAATTATATATGCATTCTACTCTTTTAATTATGCGAGGCAAAAGGATTGTTTCATTTCTTTTTATAGATAGTTATAACTTATGGAGACATTATTACTATGGCAGTGGCAGGATCCTCCTTTCCCCGTTCTTTCTGAGGAAATTTTACCAAAAAATAGAAAAAATAAATGACATATTTCTGAATAAACATACTTATTTTTATAACATCTGCTATCCTTGAATCACTAACCATCTTCAGCTCTGTAAAGTGACACAATCCACGTGGCTGGAGATCTTTCTTGTTGACGGTTAAAGCAGACAGTGACATGCCCACTCCTCTTCTGTAAGTAGCTTGGTAAATCCTTTATGTTGCATTCTTCCCTCAGTGTGCATGTAATTCCCATTGTGGTCACAACTCCAAGTGGCAGTGGTAATATAGTGACTTGGAAGAACGTCTGATTCAGTACCTTGAAAAATATACGATGGTTGCAGGAGGATGTGGTGACATCAACTAGGGCCTGATATTCTTTGGAGACAACAACAACAAAAAAGCTCTATATGCTGTACTAATACATATCCTCTCACTGGAACCACTGCTCAGGGTTAATGGGAGTTATATGTACCAAGAAGAAAATATAACCTTTCACTTTTTTGGTAAAATGGTGCCTCCTTTTGAGTTACTCCCTCCTTCAAAGCTGTAACCCAGGTCACATGGACACAATCCAGCTGCTTATACCAGTTATTTCTTGGCAGTTGGCTTCTCTAACAAGGTCAATGATAGGCCATGGACTTCTGTGTTTGAGGCATTCTTCAAAAGAGGTACAATGTCTAATGTCCCTTGAATATTGGGTGTCCATTGGACAAGGTTTGCATTATCAGCCGGTGCCTAATTTATTAAAAGTCAGCCTAAGAATTTGCTGATTTTCAATAAAGATTAAAACTTAATGCAGTTCATACACATTTTATTGAAATTTGATATTTAATTAAAATCAGTTGAAGAATGTAGAAAATATCAAATTTTGAAGCTGAAGATATTTATTGAAAGGCAATACTTTCATGAATCTAGGCCTATGGTATATATTAATTACATCAAAGACAGGTAAATATCTCTGTTTCTTTCTATTGATGTATGTGGATGTTTTATTTATTACTTTGAAAATTTCTAAATCTGTAATATTTTAATTATGATGAGTGTAAATTTGACAATGCTTTGCATTTATTTTTATATTTTTTAAACCTGTTGCTTTTGCAAAATTATGAGCAGCCAGTATGGTTTACAGTACCATTGCATTGTTTTGGTTATGTATACATAGTATGTCTGAGTTTACAGACATTTCAGGGATTGCTAAAATGAAAAACTCTCCAAAACCAACTGGTCTTAAAGTTTGTACCCTTCTGTTATTGTGGAAGAAACCTTTTTTAGGTTTTGGTTATGTCAGCATGCTCCTACATGAATTCACCAGACATGTTGAGTTCCGGTTCCAGAGTGTATTATGTTGAATCACATGATATGAATGTACATCTTGTAAAAGTGAGATATGAATAAACTTATAAACATTTGTAATCATGTGTTAAAGAATACTCAAAATAACTGATGCCAAAGTGATTATTTAATAGTGGACCATTTACTTCATTAAACATACACAAAGCTTTTCATTGATTTACCATTTTTCATTCTTTAGGGTTTTTCAGAGAACGAATACAATATGCTATACCCTGCCATCAGACTGTATTCACTGAAGTCAGTGGAAGTTTTTCATAGAAATTGATAGCAAGATATGGCTCAGCGATGATGAACAGATGCCACAATTTTACACTTTTGCTTTTATATCTATGACTTTTTTTTGTTTTTTTGTTTTAGGGCTGCTAATTTTTCCTCTAGCATCATCCCTTTAAACAAATGACTATGCACGCATGACCATTTTGGGACTATGTGGATCTGATCCAAAGCCCATTGAAGTCATACTCATTTGGCCAGGGGCAAGGAAATTTGTCATGTCCCTCACTGTCTGTATATTGGATGCAATTTTCTCTCATAACTTAACCCCTGCTAGCAGTAAATCCAGCATCCTGAGGTGGAAAGGTATACCCAATTTACCTTCTTGCCACTGCTCACTGCATAACTTCATTATCAGCCTGGTCTAAAACCTATTGGATTCAATGGGAGTCTTTCCATTAACTTCAATGCACTTTTGACCAGGCCCTAAATTCAGAGATCATTCAAGAGTTAAACCATACTTCTAATCTCTCTGGAACCACAGTCCATGATATCCTTGCTGTATTTAAGCTTAATCAGCCTTACAAGCGTGGTTGTTCCTTATACTAGGAACTCTCCAAATTCCTGCCAGTGTGCCTTTTTATTAGAGCCATATTTATTTTATTTCTTTTCTGTAGCAGTTTATGTAAATTGAAGTCAGAACAAGAATTTGGCTTTTGTAATCCTGCTCTTTCTACTAGTGCCTAGATCTGTTTGAGGCACCTACATTTGCTCTTTGTTATATAGGTAGAATGCTGTCAGTACATATTTCAATTACTGTTTCACACCCAACCAATACTACTCATTGATATGCTGCTTTTCCTAAAAAATATTATGAAGTCAGTAACTATGGAAGAGATGGGATATCATGAAAAAAAATCTTTACTTTCTGTTCCTTGAAAGCACTCAAACAATGGATGGTGATCAGTAATGTGTACTATAGGATCTATCAGGCAAAATATAAACTACATAACTTTATGCTCAAAGAGCAGCTGCTGCAGAAGATAATTTCATAGCAATTTATAAATGTGTTTTTAATTCTCTTTTTGTGTCTATTCATATTCAACTAAAATATTTAAAAGAGAACTAAAGAAAATAATGGTTATAGGAAATTTAGTAATGTCAAAAAATACAATTACACTTTTTTTTGGAGCTTTGGCCTGTAGGAAGTGATTTATTTTCAACCACTTCATCCTTTTCCTCTCCATTTTTGTTGAGAAGAATAAGTACATTCCTTCAAATATTACTTGTCTGATTGTTTTCTAAAATCATTGGCAGTTTCAAGGGTTATTTCCTGCCCGACTTTGTATTTATTTTTCTTCTGCTTTAAGTGAGAATTTTATTTTCAATTCCAAAAAGTTATAGTTTGACCTATTGCCATTAGCATTTTTTGATACTGTCTCTAGTTCTCTTTGTAGAATTTGAATTGGATAAGAATAAACACAGTAACAAAATAAAGTCCTTAAAAGTTGTCAGTAAAAATGTATTTCTTTCTTTCCTGAGGAGCTTCTCTCTCAGCCTTTTTTCCTGAGGTACTGAAATGTAGTAATGAACATATGAGGAGAGAAGAAACGGGATGGGGTAGCTGTTGGCCATAGTACATCTGAAACATGGAAAATCTCACACATATATGGCCCAATCCTGCATTCCTTGCACATTGAAAACTCCCACTGAGGTCAATGGGAGATCTGTGTATTTAAGATATGCAGGATCAGCCTAGAAAAGATAGATTATCTGAGCTCAAGTACCACATGCAAATAGAGTGAGTACCAAAACAAAGAAAAATGTATGAAATCCTTTCCATTCTCCAAACCAAATACCCAGACTTCATTACGATATCATTAAGGGTGAATAATCCTGCTCTGACATAATATCTTTCATTTAACTGGCTCTCAAAATGTTTTACAAACTTTACTGACTGGCTGTAAAAAATATAGTCTCCAAAGGCCGACCCAATTCCCATTAGGTCAATAGAAAGAACTTATTGATTTCAGGGCTAGATGGATTGTGTCCTAAGGGTGAGAACTCATAGTGAGGTGGAGTGGCCTCCCTCCAGCGAGAGACCACTACATTCCCCTTGGTGGGCGGAGCCATACCTGTCCCACACCTCTCATTGGAAGTACCGGGGTGCGACAGGAAGTATAAAGGGAGGGCCCTGCAGCTTATTTGAGTGGAGTCAGGAAGAAGACAGATCTCTCCAGCCCACTGTCGAAAGCTGGAGCTATGCAGCACCCTTCCAGAGGAGACCGACCCTAGAGAGGGGTTGCCAGTACTGCCGAGGAGACAGGACTCTTGGACTATGGATCCCCCTGCCCTGACTTTGGTAGGAAGTAGCCCTGGGAAATCAGACTTTAGTCAGGTTTTGTTGCTGGAACATGGGTCAGTGTGTTTTGGTAGGATCCCCACTGACCCCATGGTGGAACCATTCACCACTTTTAGGGCCCTGGGATGGGACCTTGTGGAGCAGGGTGGGCCCAGGTCCCCTATCCCCTGCCCCCAACCTCACCCCTGGGGTGGTAGCCTATGCACCCCTAGGCCGGAAGGCCTGTGCTTTACTCATATCTGTGGGCCCAGACTGTATGTTTGCTGGTTGCCTTAGCCAGGAGATGTAGGCAATAGCCTGCTCTCTGCTCTGCCCTACCCAGAGGGCCAGAGCTTCCCTCATAGACTGTTAATTGCTGTCTGCCCCAGCCAAGAGGCTGTGGGCTAATGACTGCTTATGCTTTGCCCTGTCTACGGGGCCAGAGCCCTAGACTCTTGATTGGTGGCAGCTGTAGCTGGGAGACTCTAGGCTAAAGACTGCTTACTGCTTGGCCCCACCAGCAGGACTCGAGCCCAAGTGCTGCTGCTTGACTGGAGCTTCAGTGAGGCACAATGGCCTCCCTCACGACTTGAGAGTGAGGGACACTACAGAGCTGTATTAGAGAGGAAGGAGGAGGTACACATCTCCAGTGGGGTTAGCTGGAGGCACTATGGCCGTGTAGGCTAGGAATAGGAATAATGCTTCCATACACCCAGGGGGCAATGAGATATCCAGCAGCAGAATTTACTACACCCGTCTGCAAACAGACTGTGTTGTCTCCAGCATGGCTCCACAGACACAAATTAGTGATGGAGTTGATGCGGAGGCTACTCTCCTGGGCTGAGAATGACATTTTGAGCTCTGGCTGTTCTTCACAGTGTGTCTTCTGGGAGCATAGTCAACCAAATTACAGCTGTTTCCTATGCAGGTACATGGAAGGAAGATCTGTCTACCTATCTATTGGATTTCTATTGAGCTCACCACGGCAGTATCTAAGCATTTTCTAGGTAAATTAGACTTGCATAGCTAGGTTTCTAAGACACCTGATGCAATCTTCTGTTCTTTTTTAGTTATAGAAAGCTCTGATTGGGGACTCTATGTACCTTTGGAAATGAAATATAGAATTAACGTTGCCCATGCATTATGACAGTCTTTAATTACATGATTACACAATATTTTTTCCACAGGACCTCTGCCTCATTCAGTGCATAGAATGGTCTGTGTTCAGGGACTCAGTCAAGGTTTTGTGCTGTTTTCTGTAGGACCCCTCCTCATTCACTGTAAAATGGAAGGTATGCATGTGCAGAGAATAAAGCAGGTAGCAAATTAATGCAGAAAAATAAAGGCTGGTCTTGTGCTTAAGACAATTGAGAATGTCCATCCCCCTCCCCGCTCCCAGAAGGAGGAGGTTTTATCCTGGGCTCTGCCGCAGACTTCCTAAGTGCTTCTGGGCAAATTGTTGGCACCAAAATTTTTGCATGTGGTCACTAAACGTGTTTTTCATTATCTGGGTGCCTGACTTGAGACACTTGGGGTCTGATGTTCATAAGTGTAGAGCACTCACCACGGAAACTGAAGTCAACCAAAGTTGTGGGTGTTCGATACATTTAGTAGTAAGGCAGTGTGATTTGGAGGTCCGAACACTGAGATTCAGGCAGTCCTGAGGTCTAATCTTGGCTCTGTGATTTACTGTCTTGCTTTAAGCAAGTCACTTTGATTCTTGTCTCAGTTTCCCAATCTATAAAATGGCTATAACAATACTCTCCTATTTCGCAGGGGGACTGTGACAATACATAAATTAATGTTTGTGATACACTCAGATACTACATTGCTGAGCACCATATCAAAACCCACGAGGTAACTAATAGCTCTGTCTTCAATGCAATGGTTGGATGATGTGCAGTAAATAAAGCATGAGGCTAAAAACAAATATTGAACAGCTGTCTTATTTCCTGAGCACTGTGCACTGAAAAAGGCAGTGGTCTTGTGGACAAAATGGTATGTGACTCATCATGTAATTAAAGACTGTATCATAATGCATAAGGAGAAGGGGCAGAATTAAGACTGCACAGTCAACTTCAATACTGGCATTTCTTAACTTTTGAGTGTTTGCTTTTGCAGCCATAATGGAATTCTATAAACACAGGTTTTTTTGGGTTTTGGTGAGTGTAATTTCCTAGTTTTGTGTGTGTGTTTTATTTATAAATAAAAGGAAAAACAAAGTTCTATTCCATATACCTGCAAAAACCTCCTCCCCATCACATATCACTATTGTTTGATCTGTCAACCTTCAGTACTGTAATATAGACTGTCACCAATTGAGATACAAAGTTCATTGCATTAGTACAGTGGTTTTCAACCTGTGGTCCACAGACCCCTGGGAATCTGCAGACTATGTCTAAGGGGTCCACAAAATGTTGTTACCATAAAACAATGGTTTTCAAACTGTGGTCCTCAGACTCTTGGGGGTGCGCAGACTATGTCTAAGATTTCCAAAGGGGTCTGCACCTCCATTTGAAATTGTGATGGAGCTGCAAATGAAAAAAGGCTGAAAATCATTGCATTAGTAGATAGGAGGACATAGCCTATGTGAACCAGCCACTAAAAGAAGGTGATAGCAGGGGAGGATAATCTCCTGGCTAGCTCTCCAAACCAGAGTTTCTCTTATCTCCTTTAAATGTCTGGACTCTGATTCTCTCCCTGCCAGATATGAGTAAATTCCACTGAAGTTACTTGTACCTACAAGGCAGAGACGATCAAGCCCCAAGACTCTGGCACTTGATCCTAATCTAATTATTTTAACTTTTCTTCCTTGTCAATTATTCAATATCCTTTTGTTTTACTAACACCAGACTCCATCCAGATGGTGTCACCTCTCAATGTCTGCTCTTTCTGATGTCTTCTTTTAAAAGGGTCACACACACATTACTATCACTCACCGAATTCCACAGCTAGGCATCACATTATAGTGCAGGCCTTATTTTCCTTATTTTTTAACATGGAGTTATGACCTATAGAGACTACAGGTCTCAGCATGTGAGACTCCATCTTGAGCTGAATGGTCCTCCACTCATAAGAAGATGGAGCATTGCCTGCTAGTATTACAATGTGGTCTACATGAGGCTACACCTTAAATCCGCTCAGAAATGGAATCTGGTATATCTTGCTGGCAGCACATAGCACCGCCGCTCTGTGATATCTGCATTGTCTGCTTGTTTTTTTTTTCCAGTTGGAGTTTAAAGTGTTGGTTTCAACATATAAAGTCTTTAATTACTTGGGATCTACTTACCTCAGAGACCAGGCTGTGTATTACTGGTCAGTGGGGGTGCTTGAGTTGGACTCTACTTGGTATATAAGAGAGGTGAGCTGCTGGCAGGGGATCTCCTCAACTTTGGAACTTACTTCCTGCATTGGTCCAAAATAGCTCTAGTTTGTTGTCTCTGAAGGAATGATGCAAGACAGCTATTTACCAAGGCTTCTGAGGAATGATCTCACCTCAAGTGTATTTCTATCATCTCTACTCTGGGATGCCATTTTCATCCTGCATATAATCATCAGTCCCAGAGCAGCAGTTCACATTTTGCCCAAAATACAATCAGCAAAAGGAAGAATCCTCTGAAGCTTAAGTTCCTGGTTAGAGCCAGTAGGTTGAGATGAGTCCTGTCCAACAATGCACTTTCTTCCAGTCTGGAGAGTGAGACTATCATACCTTTGTCATCTCAACTATAGCTGTACAGAGTTCCAGGAACTGTACATTCCTCTGTAGCACTGCATGTACTTCCTTCTCAGCTGTATGCTCTGACTTCTGAAACACTACTTACCCACTTTCCCATTGGGCTAGCTCACAAGAGGTTTTAGGTTTACAAAACAAGCAAACTTTAAAGAATCGGCTTTTAAAAAAAATTATTGCTAACTTAAAATCATCATCATCACCATATTTTCCAAGATTATTTATGGGAATACTCCAAATGGTCCTTTTTGCTATGAAAGTTTTATCTATACATGCAATGTTGTCTTAGTACTTATCACTGGCAATGTCTGAGGATTATTATCCATCATAGTGTTTGCACTTTTAAATATCTGCATTTTGTGAAAATACAGTCATTTTGTTTTAACTAGCTAAACTGACTTGCTGTACCTATGCTGCTTGGAACTGAAGAAGCAAACAGAGTTCAGCTGTTTGCATATGGATGTAAGAATCATGATGAAATAAAGTTTATTTCATGAACTCCATGTAACTATGGCAACACATACTCATTGTATTTCAAATGGGAAACATGAGCAGCTGCCAAGTTAGAAAAGAACAACTTACGGCAACTATTGATTTATGCATACCTCAAATTTTGCAAAGCAAATTAAAAAGTACAGTCATTCCAATCAACGGGATACATTTAATACTGGTACTCAAAGAACATTTTATTCCTATTAAAGAGTGTTATGGAAAAAGCCTGTTAAAACATAGTTAAAGAGAAATGTCTCAAAAATACATCTCCCAGAGACCAGTTTAACAAAACCAAAGTTTGAAGTCTCTCAAGAGGAAATAGAGTGTTAACTTTTTCATGTCTAGTCTAGCAAAATACTAGAATTTTCCAACTAAATGTCCAGAGGGGAAATAGGATTGTGACGGAGTGGTCCACTCACTGCTAGGCTGGTGCCACCTCCTGATCACTCTGGGGAACAGCTTGTGAGGTTAACACCCTTCTAATGGTTGTACGCTGTCCTCTGCCTTTCTCTCTGGATCTGCAGTCCCTCTCTTGCTCCATGAGCTGCTGCCTCGTTGTGACTTGGCTCTTCGGCCAGGTCACCATATATGTGTTTCCCCTTCTGGGGTATCAAAGTCTTTCTTCGCCAGCAGTCCTAGATGGTCTTCCTATTCACTGCCTTGTAGTGCCACTCCCTCAGTGACTGGCAGGGGAACCCGGGCCTGCCCGCCCTCTGCTCTGGGTTCTGGCTCAGGGACCCTCTAGCCAGAAGTCAAGGTCTGTTCCCTTTTACACCTTACTGCCTTTCCCTGAGCCCTGTCCTACCTTCCTGGCTTCCCCCCATCTCTGGGTTTGCCAGCCCAAATGCACCTCCGTTCTCCCAGGGAGTGACTGCAGACTTTCCCAGCAGCCCCCTCTACTTTCAATTTCCTATCTTTATAAGTCCAGCCCAGCTCATTCCTCCTCAGCTGGTCTCCCTCACTCACTCGGGGGATTATTTGGCCACCTGATTCTCCTCAGCTGTGACCCATTAGATTAATTAGCCACCTGGTCACTCTGATTTAACCCTTTCTGGGCAAGTGTAGGCAAACACCCCATCACAGGGATATAGCTATTTATTTAAACAGTACCTAAATGTTTAGTAAAAATTCATAAACTTCTGTATTGGGGGTACATAGTATTTACAGGCATGTTAACGGAGTTGCTTATTTTAGCTCTTTGTTTTTAATAATTTAAAATATTTTTGCTTTTTTATAGCCTTATGTTGTCCCTGACTGCTGCTACACTCATACTGTATGTGTCTGAAGCTCTTTTTTCTCCCCACCCTCCTGCAGTATCAATGCTTCCAAAATTGCAGTAAGAAACACGAGAAGGTACTTTATGGAGCAGTTACGGAGAACCCAGGCTGAGTGCTAATGATCTTGATAGTGACAAATGAATATAGAAGTTCTCAAGCTAGAAGGTGTTGAAAGAGACCAAATAGCATGAGTGTGAGAGAGTCTTTCAACAGTAAATGAAGCTACAAGCATAAAAAAATGAAACCATCATTACTTTATTGGCTTTTAGGGTGAAAATCACACCCATCCAGAGGGTCAGTACAAGGCCTATGTGCCACTAAAATCCTACATAAGTATTATTCTGAGGTCTTCCATGAAATTTCATAGGCTCAGCTCTGGCCTACTCCCTAGGGATAAAATGAACATGGATCTGTCTCAGGTGCACACTTTAAGTACAATAATAAAACTAAGGCTTTGCCCAACTGCTTTCTTTGGAAATCCAAATTTCCTAACATTAAACCCAAATTCAGGTACAGGAGGAGAGAGTAATGGCCTATGAAGATTCCACTGAGGTTCTTTATCAGAACATTGGAACAACAGATGTAATTGCCTTGCCACCCACCCTGAAAACTTAATTCTATCTTATACATTGGATATGGGATAGAACTTTAGGAGTTTAGCTAGTTCTGTGTTGCTGTCCAGGCCGTCTGTGAGGCCTGATTTAGAGCCCATTAAGGTCAATAAAAGTACTTTAATAAACTTCAGCAGGCTTTGGATCGTGTCATAAATGTTCAGGAAAGCTGATAGTTACTTTAGTAGTGAGTCTTAGGGCTTGATCTTGTGAGGTGCTCAACCCCTTGTAGGACAGAGTCCTGAGTGTATTAATTCAAGGTGATTATTTTAATAACCTGAAACACTATGATGAGGTTGAGAAAACAAACAAACAAACAGCTGTATACAAGAAGAGTGTCAAACTTCTTTTCAAGAATTTCTCTTGACTTTGAACAAAGGAATTACCTATATGGGAAGAATCTTGTTATCGAGAGGATATTCTTTATTTACAGTATAGCCCCTCCCCTGAGGCCTGGCTCAAGCTTCTCTGTGGTGCCTGCTAATCGGAGTGGCTTTCCCCCTTTCCTTGCTTGGGTTTGGTTCGGGTTCTTTTCTCTGACCCCTGGTGCCTCCCTCCAAAGAGACTCCTCACTGTGTCTGGCACACAAAGAGTGCTGTCTCTTGAGAGAATGAATACTGCTACAGACCGGTAAGGAGAATAAGGCCCAGGACACAATGAAACAATAAAATACAGCAATGAAACAAAGAAATGACACACACCAAAAATAACAATATAACAAAGGTGGACTTTATTGGGAGCAGGAAAAGAGGATGTGGGGAAGTAAAAGTTTAGGGTTAACTAATAAGTGCTAAACATTAACAAATCAACATATCCCCCAACCTCCCAATGCTCAGTGGCAGAGCTAATGGTGCCTTTTAGGTGTATGTGTGGCACTTTTTGAAGCGTATTATGTACTTGACAAAAGAAAGTGTATGACACACATTTTCCCACAGGACTGGAGAATCAGCTCACCCTGCACTCACCCGGCAAGGGAGGCTCCTGTCCTGGAGGGCTAGTCCTGGCTCCCTGCTATGGGCGTTGCCACATGGTACAGAGGGTCCAGTGGTGCTGCAACCCACTGTGCCATGTTGCAATGCCACTCACTCAGGGTACGTCTACACTACGGGATTATTCCGAATTTGCATAAACCGGTTTTGTAAAACAGAATTTATAAAATCGGGTGGAGCGCGGCCATACTAAGCACATTAAATCGGTGGTGTGCGTCCATGGTCCGTGGCTAGCGTCGATTTCTGGAGCGTTGCACTGTGGGTAGCTATTCCCTAGCTATCCCATAGTTCCCGCAGCCTCCCCCGCCCCTTGGAACTTCCGGGTTGAGATCCCAGTGCCTGATGGGGCAAAAATCATTGTCGCGGGTGGTTCTGGGTAAATGTCGTCAGTCACTCCTTCGTCTGGGAAAGCAACGGCAGACAAGCATTTCGCGCCTTTTTCCCCTGGATTGCCCTGGCAGATGCCATAGCATGGCAATCATGGAGCTTTTTTTGCCGTTTGTGACTCTCACCGTATGTGTACTAGATGCCGCTCACAGAGGCGATTCAGCAGCGCTACACAGAAGCATGCTTTTGCTTTTGCATGACAGCAGAGATGGTTACTAGCCATATTGCACCATCCAAACCCTTCCATAAATTGGAACTGAGGATGATCATGGCTACCAGTCCTTTTGTACCATTTGCTGCTAGTGCCCCTGGTCAATCAGCCAGGGGCGCAAAAGCCAAGAGTGGTTACTAGCCATATTGCACCTTCCATCGTTTTGTACCATTGGCTGCTGTCATAAGTGCCCCTGGCCGATCAGCCAGGGGCGCAAAAGCAAAAATTGGGAATGACTCCCTGAGTCAATCCCTCCTTTTTGGTATCTAAAAATAGAATCAGTGCTGCCTAATATAGGCAAGTGTGCTAGAGAACCACCTGCTCTGTGTCAGAGCCCGCAGAAATTATTATCTGTATGCTATTCACAGGGGGTGCTCCTGTAACAACCCCACCTGTTGATTCCGTTCTTCCCCCAGCCTTTCTTGGCTACCGTAGCATTGTCCCCCCACTTGTGTGATGAATTAATAAAGAATGCAGGAATAAGACACACTGACTTGTTAGTGAGAAATGAGTGGAAGGCAGCCTCCAGCTGCTATGATAGTCCAGACAGGACATTAAGCAGTGTGTAGGAGAGAAGCCCAGCATCCCACTGCTAGTCCAGGGGCAACTGAATCTTTTCTTTACACATGAAGGGTGGGGGCTGATGGAGCTCAGCCCCCTGTTGCTATGATGAGGATGGTTACCAGCCATATTGCACCATCCATCCACCAGAAAAAATTAGGGCCAATAGGCTGATGACGAGGATGGTTACCAGTCCTTTTGTACCATCAGCTGAGGCTGATGATGAGGATGGATTTCCATCATTTTGTACGATCAGCTTATGCTGATGATGAGGATGGATTTCCATCCTTTTGTACCATCAGCCGCCCATGGCGGGGGGTGGAGCAAGGATGTTGGTGTTGAGTGCTGCACTATCGCGTCTATCTGCAGCATTCAGTAAAGATAGGGTGACATGTAAAAGAGTCAGAGGATTGTTTTACCTTTCGCTTCTGGGGGTGGGTGGGGGGTGGGTGAGTAGATTGCCAAGCTATGCCCTGACCCGCGGGCACTGTGTTTGACCCTAGAAGCATTTGGAGCTCAGCCAAGAATGCAAATAATTTTAGGAGGCTGCAGGAACTGTGGGATAGCTTCAGTCCTCCAGTCCATGCGCATCCATTTGATTCTTTGGCTTTCCGTTACGCTTGTCACGCTGCAGTGCGCTGAGTCCCTGCTATGGCGTCTGTCTGGAGATTTTTAAAAAAGGATTCTGAATTTCATCTTCTGTAACGGAGCGCTGATAGAACGGATAGAACGGATTTGCCTGCCCTTACAGCGATCACATCCGCATGGTCCATGCGGGAGCTCTTTTTTTTATTTTGATTTCGGACTGCATCGCCACCCGTGCTGATCGGAGCTCCACGCTGGGCAAACAGGAAATATTCAAAAGTTCGCGGGGCTTTTCCTGTTTACCTGACCACTGCATCAGATTGCGGTCCAGAGCAGTCACTGGTGCACTGTGGGATAGCTCCCGGAGGCCAATACCGTCGATCAGCGTCCACACTAACCCTAATCCGATATGTTAATACCGATACTAGCGTTACTCCTCTCGTTAGGGAGGAGTACAGAAACCGGTTTAAAGAGCCATTAAAATCGATATAAGGTGCCTCCTAGTGTGGACGGTTTTGGCGTTAAATCGGTTTTACGCTCCTAAAACCGATTTAAACGCCTAGTGTAGACCAGGCCTCAGATGTGGCCCAAGCTTCCCTCCGCCCAGCCTCATCTCTGCACCAGACTGGGATTGGGGCTGCAGTGCTGGGGTGGAGGGTGCTGCTGTGCGTGGTTGATGCCCCCTCAGTAGGGTGAGGAAGAGGAGAAGGTGATGGTAGCAGAGGAGGGAGGCTACATCTGCCACTGAATCCACGTGATTACGCTGTGTTTAAAACTTTAACTGCATGCATACAAATCTGTTCACTTTACTTGTAAATCTACATTTGCCCTTTCTGCAAGAGTTATAGTCTTGGGCTGTCACGGCTGAGAAAGCAAAATTGGATAGTGGCAATGCAGCATCCAGAGAGTGGCAACCCGCTGCATGCTTTTTGCAGGCAAAGTCGTTCTTGTGGGGGAGAACAAAGAGGATGTGGTAGAAGATTTAGAGAGATGGGGTTGTGTATTTGAAAGAAAGGGCATGAAAATCAGCAGAAATAAAACAGAAATATATGATCTGTAGATTCAATGATACTCTGCAGGAAGACAAAGAAACTGTAACTCTGGAGAGTCAGCCATTGCCAAAGAGACAGAAATTCAAGTACAATAATACAGGGTAATGGTGAACTCAGCTACGAACTTGTAAGCAGAACAGGCAAGACATGGACTACATGGAGAGAAGGGAGAGGAGTGATCTGCAGTAGAACAATGCCTATCAAATTGAAAAGTAAGATCCACAAGATGGTAAGTAGGCCTGCACTTTTGTATGGCTCTGAATACTGGGCACTGAGGAAGAGCCAGGTGCAAATCTTGAATACAGGAGAAATGAAAATGTTAAGATGAATGCTTGGAGTTACAAGGACGGACCATGTTCAGAATGAATGAATTAGGGGAAGTGTGAAGGTGGCACCAATTACAGAAAAGCTGAGGGAATCCAGGTTTAGCTGGTTCTGAAAAGAAGATCAGAACAATATATAAGAAATAGTATGTTAAACTCAAAAGTGGAGGGCAAGAGAAGGGTTGGAGGACTAGATGGATGTCAGACAAAAGGATTTGATTAGCTGTGGCGTTTCCAAGGATATGCTTCAAGACAGACTGGAGTGTAGAAGAGGGACTCTAAAAGCCAACTCTGTATAGATGGAACCAAGGCTGGAGGAAGAAGAAGCTATGCAGCTATTATTGGTTTGGGAAGTAAAACCAAATGGTCAATTAATTTCTGTACTGGGGTACCAGGAGATTCTTCTGAGGAGGGAGGATTTTTTTTTTAAAAGCAAAGTCAATGGATATAATTGAAGAAGGTGGCACCACCAATGACCCACCCCCCTTCCCCACCTCTTGTTGCAAAACCTATCTCCACCACTGCCAACCCTCACAACTCATCCCAACTCCTAACTCCCTCCATGGCCCTTTCCCAGGCAGATGGTATGCTGTGGATGAATCTGGAAATGAACGCTGCAGTGCTGTGAACATTGGCTGGTTTAAACAAGAAGCTAGTGTCTTCTCCTAGCTATTACCAAGGTTGCAGCTGCCTGGTCTGGACTCCTGTAGAGGTCTCAGCTGGATCTTGGTTGCTGACACCAGGTCATATACCTGCCACTCTGGATGCTGGTCTCTGCAGCTGGTCTCCATGTACTAGATCCCACAGCAGTTCAAAGATTCCTTGTGTGAGGAATGGGATTAATCAGAGACTCCCTGAACCATTCTGCTTCTCTTTCAGCTCCTATACTCAACAGTTCAAACCTGAAACTAAACTAGTGTCTTTGTCTCTGAGGCAGGCTGTCCCTTCCCACAGAGGGGCTGAGCAGCCCTATCTCATCATTGGCACAGCAAACTGCTAGTCCAGGTCACCCTGTGCAGAATCCTCCCTATTGGCCTCCACAGGAGTTTCTAGTTCATCCTGTGCCCAACCCTGACTCCAAGTGTGCTGGGTAATAGTGTCACAGGGCTCTGGTAACCATTATTGTGGTAGTCCCTAGGGTGAGATGGAACCCCTGGAGGCTCAGTCTGGAGTTCCAGAAGTTGGCAAACTCCAAGTGGGGTTTACAATAGTTTAGATTTCACGGCTGCATTTCTCCCTGCTTTCATGTGATAGTTTATCTTCATTTCAGACCAGTTCTCCACTCTCTACTCTGGCTTCTTATAGCATTTAGAATCAAGTTCAAGGTCTTGTTCCTTATCTTCAAATCACCCCATAGTCTGAGCCCAAGATACCTAAAATATGATCGAAAGCTCTGACATGAAGATTTTAGTAGACAAATATGCCCTTCCGGCACAATGGAACACTCTACAATAAGGGTAAAGCTCTTCTGTTAGGGAGAGAGAATCTTCCCCAGGGGGTGGACCAAGACTGTAGAATGTACTCCCCAGGAACAAAGGACCATCACAAACCTCAGCACCTTCACTCCAAGTGTACAGCACATTTCTTTGTTCTCACCTGTAATATAAACACATAGCAACAGGTATATTAATAAATATAAACAAACAAAAAACCCACACAAAACCAAATCAAAACTCTACCAAAAACAAGACACTCCACTGCACATGCTTCTCCCTCTGGTAAAAGGATGAGATAACAAACAAAAGGTGACAGATGTGAGACTTGTCTTTTAATGCGCTACTGGAGGGTGCTCAGATACTAAAGTAATGCTATACTATGGTATAAGAACCTATAGAGACTAAACTAGAATAGACATAACTATTCTCCCTCCTAAAATCACTAGAATATTCCCAGGTGAAAGATTTTAAATGGTTAGAAGTATAAACTTATCTTCTTTTGTAAAGTGCTTTGAGATCAATGAATTAAAGGAACTACATTAGAACTAAGTATTAATACTATTTACTCTTATTAAGATTTCTCATTTGGAAATGTTCTTGTTGGTGATGACTTGTCCCTTTTTCAAGGATTTCTCAGAGTTGATCCTTTAAACAACTCACCACCACTGGAGCTCATTACTGTGATTCCCACTGAAGATATCCACCATTTCAGAGAGAGGCTGAAATTCAAGGTCTTTAGCTTTTTGCTAGGGTACATTTTGCAGACATAATGCAAAGTGAAAATTGGTTTATATTTGTCTGCATGGTATTTTCGCTGAGATGCTGGAAGGTGACCTCCAGATATCATTAAAATCCTTATTTCTAGAACAAATTACATTTATATTTTAAATTGTAACATTTAAAAAATAAACATTACATACAAAATTGTCCATTCCAATACACACTCTAGCTCTCAACTCCAATAGTCTGTTCTCCCTACATGAGTGGAACTCCCATTGATGTGTGGATCTGAGAGGAGAATTTTGCCCTAAGGGCTCCGTTTTGCTTTAAGACTGACATATGCATATCATCAAAAAATTGAATAATCTATGCATCTGAGGAGCTATCAGCATCTTACATGCAACATTGTTGCTCTTTTGAGATTTCTGCTATCCTACAAAGAAATGTATTAGGCTGGTAAATATGTGGGTCTAATCGATCTGTACTAGTACATCCCCTCTCCCCAAATAGATTGAACAAAAGTGTGAGGTTATTCATAATACTCTAATTATTCATGTTATGTCATCCCAGACAGACAAATTCAATGAGCGCTCTTTGTTCTGTATCACTTCATGGAGTAACTAGCATTCGTGAGCCTCCTCAGCTGCATAGTCAATTGGGAATTGTCTGACCGTGTGTAATTTTCCACATACTTTAGCAATCTCAGAGACCCAAATGCAAAATACAGCATTTGCAACATTCCTTAGAGGACTCTGGTTTAATGAATGAAGGAATAGATTACAATGGGCCATAAAAATTGTATAAACCAGGGGTCTGAATAAGCTGTCTCCTGCCATCTGTTAATGAACTGTGGTGAAAGACCTCAGGAGTAGACAGTCTTTGCATAGACACACCTACTTTGCCTAGGTGATCAGCATTCAGACGTATTTTGCCAAAGTGATCAATTTTGGCTGTAAAATTCATTTAAGTCTTGGATACTTATTATACCCTATTTGAAGGAGTCACCCTAATTGAACCTCACTTGCTAAGTGTGGAGTAGTGATGCCAAACCCAAGTGAGGGATAGAGAGGGTGTGGACTTTCATAGAATCATAGCACTGGAAGGGACCTCAAGGTCATTTAGTCCAGTTCCCTGCACTCAAGGAAGGACTAAGTATTATCTAGACCATCCCTGACAGGTGTTTGTCCAACCTGCTCTTAAAAATCCCTAATGATGGAGATTCCACAATCTCCCTGGGCAATTTATTCCAGTGCTTAACTACTCTGACATTTAGGAAGTTTTTATTAATGTCCAACCTAAACTACCCTTGCTGCAATTTAAGCCTATTGCTTCTTATAGATTCATAGACTCTAGGACTGGAAGGGACCTCGAGAGGTCATCGAGTCCAGTCCCCTGCCCTCATGGCAGGACTAAATACTGTCTAGACCATCCCTGATAGACATTTATCTAACCTACTCTTAAATATCTCCAGAGATGGAGATTCCGCAACCTCCCTAGGCAGTTTATTCCAGTGTTTAACCATCCTGACAGTTAGGAACTTTTTCCTAATTTCCAACCTAAACCTCCCTTGCTGCACTTTAAGCCCATTGCTTCTTGTTCTATCCTTAGAAGCTAAGATGAACACGTTTTCTCCCTCCGCCTTATGACACCCTTTTAGATACCTGAAAACTGCTATTATGTCCCGTCTCGGTCTTCTCTTTTCCAAACTAAACAAACCCAATTCTTTCAGCCTTCCTTCATAGGTCATGTTCTCTAGACCATTAATCATTCTTGTTGCTCGTCTCTGGACCCTCTCCAATTTCTCCACATCTTTCTTGAAATGCGGTGCCCAGAACTGGACACAATATTCCAGTTGAGGCCTAACCGGTGCAGAGTAGAGCGGAAGAATGACTTCTCGTGTCTTGCTCACAACACACCTGTTAATGCATCCCAGAATCATGTTTGTTTTTTTTTGCAACAGCATCACACTGTTAACTAATATTTAGCTTGTGGTCCACTATAACTCCTAGATCACTTTCTATCATACTCCTTCCTAGACAGTCTCTTCCCATTCTGTATGTGTGAAATCGATTGTTCCCTTCTAAGTGGAGCACTTTGCATTTGTCTTTATTAAACTTCATCCTGTTTACCTCAGACCATTTCTCCAATTTGTCCAGATCATTTTGAATTATGACCCTATCCTCCAAAGCAGTTGCAATCCCTCCCAGTTTGGTATCATCTGCAAACTTAATAAGTGTACTTTCTATGCCAATATCTAAGTCGTTGATGAAGATATTGAACAGAGCTGGTCCCAAAACAGACCCTTGAGGAACCCCACTTGTTATACCTTTCCAGCAGGACTGGGAACCATTAATAACTACTCTCTGAATACAGTTATCCAGCCAGTTATGCACCCACCTTATAGTAGGCCCATCTAAGTTGTATTTGCCTAGTTTATTGATAAGAATATCATGTGAGACCGTATCAAATGCCTTACTAAAGTCTAGGTATAACACATCCCCTGCTTCTCCCTTATCCACAAGACTCATTATCCTGTCAAAGAAAGCTATCAGATTGGTTTGACATGATTTGTTCTTTACAAATCCATGCTGGCTATTCCCTATCACCGTACCACCTTCCAAGTGTTTGCAAATGATTTCCTTAATTACTTGCTCCATTATCTTCCCTGGTACAGAAGTTAAACTAACTGGTCTGTAGTTTCCTGGGTTGTTTTTATTTCCCTTTTTATAGACGGGCACTATATTTGCCCTTTTCCAGTCTTCTGGAATCTCTCCTGTCTCCCATGATTTTCCAAAGATAATAGCCAGAGGCTCAGATACCTCCTCTATTAGCTCCTTGAATATTCTAGGATGCATTTCATCAGGCCCTGGTGACTTGCAGGCATGTAACTTTTCTAAGTGATTTTTAACTTGTTCTTTTTTAATTTTATCTTCCAAACCTACCCCCTTCCCATTAGCATTCACTATGTTAGGCATTCCTTCAGACTTCTCGGTGAAGACCGAAACAAAGGCCTGGTCTACACTAGGAGTTTATGTCGAATTTAGCAGTGTTAATTTGAATTAACCCTGCACCCGTCCACACAGCGAAGCTATTTAGTTCGACATAGAGGTCTCTTTAGTTCAATTTCTGTACTCCTCCCTGACGAGGGGAGTAGCGCTAAATTCGACATGACCATGTCGAATTAGGCTAGGTGTGGATGGAATTCGACGCTAATAGCTCCGGGAGCTATCCCACAGTGCACCACTCTGTTGACGCTCTGGACAGCAGTCCGAGCTTGGATGCTCTGACCAGCCACACAGGAAAAGCCCCGGGAAAATTTGAATTCCTTTTCCTGTCTGGCCAGTTTGAATCTCATTTCCTGTTTGGACATCGGGGCGAGCTGAGCAGCACTGGCAGCGATGCAGAGCTCTCCAGCAGAGGAGTCCATGCAATCTCAGAATAGAAAGAGGGCCCCAGCATGGACTGACCGGGAAGTCTTGGATCTGATTGCTGTGTGGGGTGATGAGTCTGTGCTTTCGGAGCTGCGCTCCAAAAAACGGAATGCAAAGACCTACGAGAAGGTCTCCAAAGCCATGGCAGACAGAGGATACAGCCGGGATACAACGCAGTGCCGCGTGAAAATCAAGGACCTGAGACAAGGCTACCAAAAAATCAAAGCGGCAAACGGACGCTCCGGATCCCAGCCCCAGACTGCCGCTTCTACGAGGCACTGCATTCCATTCTAGGTGCAGCCGCCACCACTATCCCACCCACTGACCGTGGACTCTGAGGATGGGATAGTGTCGACGGATGGTTCCTTGGGGATGTTCGCGGACGGGGAAGATGAGGAAGCAGATGAGGAGGACGAGACAGTCGACAGCGCTCTTCATCACCTCACGGAGATCCCCTACCAACCCTCCCCGGCCGTTAACCCGGACCCTGAATCAGGGGAAGGATCAGTCGATAAGTGCTTTAAACATGTAAACATTTATTTCTAACAGAACAGGAATATTAACTATGCGAAAAGAAGGTCAATATATATGGGGATAGAACAGAAATCCTCCTGGGAGATCTCCACGACGCTCTCCTGGAGGTAATCGAAAAGCCTACGCATGAGGTTCCTGGGGAGAGCTGCCTTATTGGATGCTCCGTGGTAGCACACTTTTCCACGCCAGGCTATCCTCAGGTACTCTGGGAGCATTGCCTCCACGAGCATGGTAGCATAGGCCCCCGGTTTGTGCTGGCTTTCACGCAGCATGCGCTCTCTATCTCCTTCAGTGATCCTCCTCAGGGTGATCTCACTCGGCGACTCCTGCATTGACTTAGGTGAATTAGGGTAATGTTAGTATTGGGAATGCTTCACTGTTCCTTTGCATAACAATAAGCGTCGGTTTACAGCCACGTGGTGGAGGCTGCAGAGGGGCAGCATACAGGGATCTTTCCCGGGGACAGCCGCGAGGGGGTGGAACAGGGGCAGAGTTCATGCTTTCTGGATTGTCTGCAGCAGGATGGCACTGCTATACATTAAGTTTTAAGCAGCCAAAAGTCTACGGCTTACCATGCCTGCCTGCTCCACGGATTCTGCTGTCCTGCCCCGCTTCTCTGATCTCCAGTGCAAGACCCCAGCCAATGAATGCGAAGGCCGAAAATTCGAACTTGTCCTGAGTGCGCATGAGATAGGTGCTGTGCATGGTCTTGTTCACAGAGACAGACTAGACAATGTTCATTGTTCGCAAAAATGTATCTTTGTAAGGAATTCACTCCCTTTTTCCCATCACACAGCTGCGACTGTCTCCCGACCTGCCCCAGCATCCCCCTCACAGAGGCTGGCGCAGATTAGGCGGCGAAAGAAAAGGACACGGGATGAGATGTTCGCTGAACTTATGGGCTGCTCCTGAGCCGGGGCGGCCCAGCAGAGCCAGTGGAGGGAGACCCTCTCTCAGTACCAGTGCTCACACAGCGAACGGGAGGACAGGTGGCGGCAGGAAGACCAGCAGGCGACTCAAACGCTGCTTGGACTAATGAGGGAGCAAACGGACACGCTCCAGTGCCTTGTGGATGTTCTGCAGGACCACAGGCAGGAGGACAGAGCCCCCCTGCAGTGTATCTGCAACCGCCCTCCCCCGCCACAAAGTCCCATACCCCCCTCACCCAAAGTAACAAGAAGGAGGGGCGCCAGGGGCCTTGAAAACTGTCATTCCACCCCTGCAGAGTGCTCAATTTCCAAAAAGCTCTCATTCCCTAAATTTTGAGAAGTCCTTCCCTTCCTGACTCACCCAAGCCCCAATCCCAGTTTCATCCCCTAACTGTCTAGTTGATTATTAAAAATACTTTGCTGTTAATTACTGTTTCCGTCATGGTCTTGTACCAGAAGACTGTGTTTGAAGGGGGGAGGAAGGGGGTTGTTAATTGCATAGGACAGTCACCTTTACCAGGCTACAGACACGGGGGCAGGATCAGCAGCAGGTCACACACACAGTGCAGTCAGTAGGCACCCTGGTCGGTCTGGGAGGTGGTTTTCATGTTCTGTGTGGGTGGGGGGGTACGTGACTTTGTGGCGGGGGAGGGTGGTTACAGATCTTATGCAGCGGTCCTTGTCCTGGACCACAGAGCCACGCAGCAGGGGAATCTGTAACCATCCTCCTCCGCCACAAGGTCACATAGCCCCCGCACACAGAGGCCCGAAAAGGAGGGATGGCAGGCTCCATTGAAACAACCAGTCCGGCACTGCAGACCGCTCTAGGAGCAGGAGCCTGTCATTCCTCAAGTTTAGAAGCGGTCTTTACATCACTACACACCCTACCCAGCACAGTCTGCGTCCCAGTTTCAACCCTTTACTGCTAAGTCATTAATAGAGAAAACGTTGTTAATTAACAATGTTCCATGTATTTTATTTTTAAACGTGTGTTGGAAGGGGGGAAACGGGGTGAACGGGATATGTAACTGCAGAGGATAGTCAACAGTAACTGGGTAAAGAAACAGGGGCAGGTTCAGCTTCTCTGTAAAGAAACTGAACAGTCACAGGTCACGCTGCTCGCTGAGGAACCTAGCGTTCAAAGCCTCCCGGATGCACAGCGCTTCCCGCTGGGCTCTTCTAATCGCACGGGTGTCTGGCTGAGCGTAATCAGCAGCCAGGCGATTTGCCTCAACCTCCCATCCCGCCATAAAGGTCTCCCCCTTGCTCTCACAGAGATTGTGGAGCACACAGCAAGCTGCAATAACAATGGGGATATTGGTTTTGCTGAGATCCGAGCGAGTCAGTAAGCTTCACCATCTCCCCTTGAGACGTCCGAAAGCACACTCCACCACCATTCTGCACTTGCTCAGCCGGTAGTTGAAGAGTTCCTTGTCACTGTCCAGGGCACCTGTATAGGGCTTCATGAGCCAGGGCATTAGCGGGTAGGCTGGGTCCCCGAGGATCACTATAGGCATCTGCACATCTCCAACAGTTATGTTGTGGTCCAGGAAGAAACTACCTTCCTGCAGGCATCTGTTTAGAGTTCCTGAAAACACGCGCGTCATGAACCTTGCCCGGCTACCCGACGTTGATGTTGGTAAAACGTCCCCTATGGTCCACCAGTGCTTGCAGCACCATTGAAAAGTAGCCCTTTCTGTTAATATACTGGCTGGCCTGGTGGTCCGGTCCCAGGATAGGGATGTCAGTTCCATCTATAGCCCCACTGCAGTTTGGGAATCCCATCACGGCGAAGCCATCTATGACGACCTGGACGTTTCCCAGGGTCACTACCTTTGAGAGCAGTAGCTCAACGATTGCGTGGGCTACTTGCATCACAGCAACCCCCCCGGTAGATTTGCCCACGCCAAAGTGGTTCGCTACTGACCGGTAGCTGTCTGGCGTTGCAAGTTTCCAGAGGGCTATGGCCACTCGCTTCTGCACAATCAGGGCTGCTCGCATGCGGGTGTCCTTGCGCTTGAGGGCAGGGGTCAGCAAGTCACACAGTTCAAGGAAAGTGCCCTTACGCATCCTAAAGTTTCGCAGCCACTGTGATTCATCCCAGACCTGCAGCACTATGCGGTCCCACCAGTCCGTGCTTGTTTCCCGGGCCCAGAATCGCCATTCCACAGCATGAACATGACCCATTGCCACCATTATGTCCACGGCGCGGGGTCCTGTGCTTTGTGAGAGGTCTGTGCCACTCTCACACTTCATGTCCTCACCGCGCTGCCGGAGCCTCCTTGCCTGATTTCTCAGCATCTGACTGTGGAAGAGGTGGACGATAAGGTGCGAGTAGTTGACAATGGCCATAAGTGCAGCGATGATCGCAGCGGGCTCCATGCTCGCAGTGCTGTGGCGTCCGCGCTGTCACTGACCAGAAAAGTGCGCAAACAGATTTCCCGCCGGCGCTTTCAGGGAGGGAGGGCGGGAGTGACGGTTGAATGATGACAGTTACCCAAAACCACCCTCGACACATTTTTTTCCCCCAGCAGGCATTGGGGGCTCGCCCCAGAATTCCAATGGGCAGCGGGGACTGCGGGAACTGTGGGATAGCTGCCCACAGTGCACCGCTTCCAATGTCGACGCTTGCCCCGTTAGTGTGGACTCACAAAGTCGAATTACTGTCCTTAGTGTGGATACACACGTTCGACTTTGTAAGATCGATTCCACAAATTCAAGTAAGTTAAATCGAACTACTCTGGTAGTGTAGACATACCCAAAAAAGTCATTAAGCATCTCTGCCATTTCCAAGTTTCCTGTTACTGTTTCTCCCTCCTCACTGAGCAGTGGGCCTACCCTGTCCTTGGTCTTCCTCTTGCTTATAATGTATTGATAAAAAGTCTTCTCGTTTCCCTTTATTCCCATAGCTAGTTTGAGCTCATTTTGCGCCTTTGCCTTTCTAATCTTGTCCCTGCATTCCTGTGTTGTTTGCCTATATTCATCCTTTGTAATCTGTCCTAGTTTCCATTTTTTATATGACTCCTTTTTATTTTTTAGATCAAGCAAGATCTCGTGGTTAAGCCAAGCTGGTCTTTTGCCACATTTTCTATCTTTCCTACCCAGCGGAATAGCTTGCGTTTGGGCCCTTAATAGTGTCCCTTTGAAATACTGCCAACTCTCCTCAGTTTTTTTCACCTCAGTCTTGATTCCCATGGGACCTTATCTATCAGGTCTCTGAGCTTTCCAAAATCCACCTTCCTGAAATCCATTGTCTCTATTTTGCTGTACTCCCTTCTACCCTTCCTTAGAATTGTGAACTCTGTGATTTCATGATCACTTTCACCCAAGCTGCCTTCCACTTTCAAATTCTCAATGAGTTCCTCCCTATTTGTTAGAACAGCTTCCCCCAAGTAGCTTTCTCAACCTTCTGAAATAAAAAGTTGTCTGCAATGCAGTCCAAGAATTTATTGGATAGTCTGTGCCCCACTGTGTTATTTTCCCAACATATATCTGCATAGTTGAAGTTCTCCATCACCACCAAATCTTGGGCTTTGGATGATTTTGTTAGTTGTTTAAAAAAAGCCTCATCCACCTCTGCCACTTGGTTAGGTGGCCTGTAGTAGACTCCTAGCATGACATCACCCTTGTTTTTTACCCCTTTTAGCCTAACCCAGAGACTCTCAACACTTCCGTCTCCTATGTCCATCTCTACCTCAGTCCAAGCGTGTACATTATTAATATATAAGGCAACACCTCCTCCCTTTTCCTCCTGTCTATCCTTCCTGAGCAAGCTGTACCCATCCATACCAACATTCCAATCATGTGTATTATCCCACCAGTTTTCGATGATGCCAACAATATCATAGTTGTATTTATTTATTAGCACTTCCAGTTCTTCCTTCTTATACCGATACTTCTCGCATTTGTATATAAGCATCTAAGATACTGATTTGATCTTGCCTCCCAGTTTTGCCCTGACCCTCCTTTCTCTCTGCCATTATAGCCCACGCTCCCTCCTATTTCCCACCCATCTCCCAGGTCTCCATGTTCTCCACTTACCTGCGGGCTTCGCTCACCTGTCCCCATCGGACCTAGTTTAAAGCCCTCCTTCTTGTCCTATTCTCAGAGATTAAGAAAAACAATTTTTCCCCCTCCTTCTTGTAACAACCTTTTATGTACTTGAAAACTGTTATCATGTCCCCTCTCAGTTTTCTCTTCTCCAGACTAAACACACCCAATTTTTTCAATCTTCCCTCACAAGTCATGTTTTCTAGACCTTTAATCATTTTTGTTGCTCTTGTTCAAAGGGCCTTAGATGCTATTTGACCATCTCCCTCTAATTTTTAATGACAGACTAAATGGAGAGTCCTTGTTTCTTCTCGGTGATTGCTACAGCTGATAAAGCTGGTCTAAAGGGCTAAGTCTTAGACCTTGTAGAGGGACAGCGTTGTGATGGAAAACAACACAAAGGAGGCAGTAGCAGTGAGGTTCCCCACCACCCAGTGAAATCACTAAGCATTGGACTCAGCAATGGAACCTCAGAACATGGCATTGCAGCTAAAGGCAGGAGTGAGCAGAGGCAGCAGCAAAAGCAGCATCTTTTGACCATCATCCCCCTCAGGGTGGGAAGTGAATGCACCCCTGGATTCTGGGACTTCCCTGAGCTCAGACAACAAACTGTGAGAGGGATACAGTGGACGGAAAAGACAAGCAGCATGGTAAATGGACATTTACCCCTTGGACTTTCACATTGCAAGGTGGGTAACTGAGTCAAAGGACACTGCTCAAAATACTGTGGGGCAGGTGTATACTTATAGTTTGTATACTTTCGAACCATTTCCCCAGATTAATGCTGTGTTCCCTTTTCTTTTAATAAATGTTTCTTTTGTTATACACAGACTCAGTTCTTGAGAGAGGGGAAGTATTGCTTCTTAGAGGCATCCAGGGATGTTGTTTAGTTTTCCCAGATTTCTAAGTGGGGGCTCAAGCCAGTTTGTTTTGTAATGTTAAGAGAATCCCCTAAATATCGAACCTGGCCCTTGTTGCTGCTGACACCAACTGACAAAAGGGTTACATTTTTATTATTTTCATCAGTGTCAGAATTTTGCGTTAATATTTTCATTATACTTCATAATACTTTCATTCAACATAACAGTTCTAATCTGCAGAATGTAAATCCATATCCCCTTCTCCCTTTCTGCAGCAAGAGCTCTGCTTCTTTTCCTGCTCTTCCCAATTCCCCACTCTCTCCTACTCTCCTGACCAAAATGGCTCTTCACCTCCAATGAGTGCAAGGGCAGAAAGAAATCCTCATGCTTTCCACCCATCTCTTCTCTCCGCCAATGACTTCATGTTTCCCTTTTTGTACACATTGCTGGCGAAGTGCTGGTCATTCTAAGTCTCTGGCTTCAAGATCTACTTCTCTTTTGCTGGTTTCTGGCCTAAGGAAAGGGAAACATGACACATGCTGGGAGCTCCTCATAGTAGGGAGTTGGGATTCAGTCCAGCCAAGAAATCTGACTTAGCCCACCTTCAAATGGCCACAAACACTCCTTTTCTCTATCACCATGTCCGGTAGCAGCTCTTCCTTATGGTAACAGTGGGAAATTTTAGGAAAAAATGCTGAGAAGCTGGAAATTGCTTTCTCTCTCCCAGATCCATGTTTGAAGCAAATAATGCTTAGATGCAAATGTCAATTGTCTGTGCAGGTCATCCTCTCTCCTTTTGAACGGATCAATACGCTATATGCCATGACTCACTGATGGTAAAACCATGATCCAGGAGCACCTAAATCATTTCCATATTACTAATCGGGCCTGTAGAGGGTGTGGAATTAGCTATATAATATACATACATATTGACACCAAGAACTAGAAGGCAGTGTCACCTGCAAATAAGCTCTTCCCTCAATATCTTTATAGTACCCCATTGCTCCACTCCAATACCCCTACCCTGAGACAGGAGGAGTAGCATGGACCACTTCTCCCCCAAGAGTTTTCTAAGCAGCAGCAGCAGCACCTTTCGCCTTCTGAGAGATAAGGTTGGTGGTGTTTGGGAGGGGGCAGTACGTAGTCCAACATCCAAGGAATATCTGTTTTCCAGGCTCATGGCACTCTTCTCCTGTCCCACAAATGGAACACACATTTCTATGTGGAACAAAACAAATGCCAAAACCTCAGCTTTTTTGTGTGTAACCGAATTCTTGCTTTTGGGTCTGTCCTAGTAACATCCCATTGAGATGAATGTGGCAGGTCACACCTCTCACACATTGTTAACATGCTTATGCCAGTGGTTTTCTATCCTCTTCATTTTGCAAATCACTTCACTGGAGACAGATCTTACTGTGGATCTGCTTCCCCCCCACAATCCAATACCCCAACTACTTAGTTATCAAAATATTTAATTCTTTGGACCACCATGAAAGGCTTCATGGACCACAGTATGAGAACCATTGCTTTATGTGAACAATAACATTTTTCAGCCTATGGATCACAAACCACTGCTATTTGCTATGACTAATCCTTCGAGTATGTGCTATTGTTCATATAGTACATGGTCACGTGGTACTGTTTCTGCTTCCTGAGTGGATGACTTCCAAACCCACAGACACTTTTCATTAAGCCTGCCAAACACTTGCACTGTGACTATGATGCTAATTCATACGCACATGAGCATTCACAACACGTTGTGGTCTTGCAAATATTTGTGGAAAAAAACTACTAGTCTGATTGTTTGTAGAAAATGAATGAAAGCACTTGCACAGATCATCAACATGAATTCACAGTTGTCATTTGAACTAACGTTCATGAAGGTTTTCTTGTAGTATGCACCTAGCTCTACTGGGGCACTGAAGCAAGAGCTTTCTAGTAGTGTAATTCCTACAATGGGGCTGAAGTGTACATAGTTCTTGTGCACAGGAGAGAGTAATAGCATTATTCAGAACTTTTCAACTTCAAAGTGCTTTACAAACATTTCATAATTAATCATTACAACATATTTCTGCAGTAGCCATTATCTTACTATAGAGAAAGGGAAACTGAGGCACAGAGGTTAAGTAAGCTTTCCAAAGAAAACAGTGTGAAAGCCAAGATTAGGGCACAGGTACTCCTTGTCCCAGTTCTGTGTTCAGGCCACTAACCTAAAATGCTCTCACATTTCTCTATGGCAATAAGGCAATCCATGGGGTTTATGGGGCAAGTTATAGGTTTTATTGGGTCATTTATAAGGTTTTCAAAATCTGGGGCTAACAGAAGTAATTTTTACAGAACAAAGTTATAATGAACTTTGATGTAGCTGGAAACTTAACTACAAGGTCATTCCATACTCTACAAATGGATATTCCTGAAACATGCCACTAATAAAATAGTGGTTGATGGTGTCAATCTATACATGCCATCCTTATGTATGGACAAGTCAAGTCTGACAATTTTGCTTACAGGAGACAGTGGTTTTAGAAAAAGTGTCTCAAGATCAACAAATCAGTATTTCCATCAATGAATTGTCATTTCTATTCCTGGAAATACCATGCTATGCCTGTGTCTTTTTCATAGACACTTAAAAACTTAAAAAACTTGTTCATACCAGGAAATATGATACCCTGAAGGTGGAAATCCTTCCTTCCTCTACCCAGTGAGACTAGCAGTGATGCAGCCTGTGCATTCCTGAATAGAAATATGATATAATACTGGTATTTAAAAGCAAATTCCACTGTGAAAAAATGTCATTAAATGTGTAGGAATGAACTTAATATAAAAAGAAAGAAAGCACAAGTTCAAAAGCTCTAAAGCAACAAAAACATGGTCTAAGAAACCCCTCCAGGCTACAAAAAAATAGAATCTTTCTTTACAATGTATGTGATACAGCTGATACTGTAATAAGTACTCCAACATAGCTTTTCTTTAAAACGTATTTTTTCTGACTTTAGTTTTTCAATATGCCATAAAACAAGGACTTAGGCCATTTCTGGATGGGAATGGAGATCCAGTTTTCCAGTTATTGAAGCCTTTCTCAGGTCAGATGGTCAGGCAAAGAGTTTACTAACAACCCCCTGAAATCTGCTTTACAGCTAGATTGTGGCTCTGGTCTCTGATGAAGGGGATGTGGTTGTGGTTGTGCTGCAGCGAAAGCCCCTCAGGAAGAAAATCTGGCTGACTCAGGTAGACTGTCTCCTCAGGATCTCAGTTCTGCTCAGTCCTCTCATATTGGCATGTGCAGAGATAAGGTGGGCTATGGCCTCAACCTCATTCTCACCATTTTTTCTCTCTTTCATGTAGCTGGCAGCCCAGAGCATGATGCTAGCAAGAAAAAGTACCCTGAGGGAAGAATAAAGCCCGAAGACTTTCCTTTTTTAATAGGTGTTTCAGCTTGTAGGTCTATCATCTTTTTTTGTTGTCATACATTCAAATTTCAGCCGAGAGTTTCTTCAGATCACACCCTGACCTGAGTCTATGCTACTGTTGAATGATAGAGCTTTTTTTCTCCCTCTCAAGGAAAATCTGTTTCCACAACCCTAACGATAATAAAACGTGCAATGCCGACATCCATTTATCTTATTTACAAACATTAGATAGAGTAATTCTATTGCTTCTTTCAGATCCCTTTTCGGCACGCTTTCTTTCCACCCTTCTCTTTCTTTTGCCTCCCCAACCCTCTCTCTCTCTCTCTCTCTCTCTCTTGAGGGCTCAACCTTGTCAGAATTCCAGTTCATTCACATTTCGCATTGCTGGTCAAGATAATGTGCTTAAGGTTTTGAAATGTTGATGGATGGCCAAAATTAAGCTGTAATGCCACGGGCCCCCTAATCTATTGTATTTAATTAGAAATTCTTCGGAACTCTTTCAATCCTTTCTTGAGTGGCCGTTATGGAGGGAAAGCATCTCTTGCTTTTGCTTTTTCTTTTGCAAGAACACCAGCAAGAATAGGGCCAACATTTGGTATTAGCAATAACCTGTTATGCTAAACAGCAACATGCATCCATTCTATCCCCTTGTACATCCGTGTGGGGTCTGGCACAAACAAACCCTTACCTTCAGTAAAAAGACCAAGAAACAAAAATAGGTAACTTTTCAGTCACAGTGATACACCTTCTTGTGGCCCTATTGGGAAACTAGGGGCAAGCCAGAAAGAGAAAGAGAAGCTTCTTCTACCTTAGGAGAACCCATTTGCTGGCAGAGAGGAAGAAGCTGCTACTTCCCTATCGAGGAAGCCTATTCTACGAGGTTGGGACAGAAAACAAGAATAGTATCTGAGCACCTTGCACTATCTGAGTGAGACATTTCTTCAAGAAATATGGCTTCAGGCTGTATAATTCCCTGAAGCTGCAGAGCAACCTCTGGGCCTTGGAACACTCCTTTATAGTATAAGTTGCAATGGGTCAGAAGGCAGAATGGGGACAGATGGCCCTGGGCCTCCCATAGTTCTTCTTAGGACTGGCAAGGGCTTGGGCTAGGGGCCAGATCCTCTGCTTCTTCTGGAAGAAGGGCTGCCTGCCCGTCCTGAGAGAAAAATTGTGAGAAGCTTATGAAAGGGGAGCGTAATGAAATTCTTTCCCCCTCTCTCCCTGTCCATTTCTGTGGGAAGGCACGATCTGGCCCCTAAAGAGGTGTTGAACACCAGCAATTTTTATTTAAGGCAAAAACAATGGTGCCCGTTTTAGCACTGGGTAAGGACTTCAAGATTTGGCCCATTGGTAACAGGAATTTTGGGTGCTCAGGACCAGGCGAATAGGCTGACAGGTACTGCAGGTGAGATATTTGTCTGCTATGTACAGCTTAATTCTGACTAGGGCCCAAACCTAATAAACCCATAAAAGTTCCATTCATATGAATGGGCTCATTCATTTAAATGGGAATGTGTATGTGGAGGGGGGGAGAGAGAGAGAGAGAATCATTATTCTCTCCCGTCCTGGTGGTTCATACAGTTAATTATGTATTCCTAACCAGTTCATCAAATCTTTTATAAGTAACCTAAAAAAAAATTGATTCAAGAAAAGTTTAACAATGTCTTAGTTTGTAACTCCTGCTACATTTCTGCTTGTCAGGGAGAGAAAAGGAATGAGGCCACAAGTAATTTAACACCTTTTTCTATTTATGGTTTGGTAGTTTAACATTTTTTTCTTAACTGTTTGTCTGAATTTAGTGCTTGTGAAGGAAACTGACAGCCCTGGAGACTGAAGTCTTCTGTGTAGAACAGGTATAGGAAAAGCTCCTGCAGTGCAAGCTTCCCCATATTACCTCCCTGATTTGTGCCTTAACTCCAACCTTGAATGACCTTTCTTAGAGGTCAGACAATAGCTCGGTTTTCAGTTCTTTGCCTCTCTGCTGAAACTGGCCGCAAAGCTCCCAGTTGTGGTGGTGGCTTCTGTGATGCTGATACTCATCCAAAAAAGGAGTTGACAAGACAACAGGCTTAATTCACATAAGCATATCCCTGGTGCTGCAATAACATTTTTAACAGCAACATCCGTTGCAAGCAGAGTTAATGGGAATGAAGTCTTTGGGTGAGTGTTTCAACACCTTCAGCTATGGAAATACCACCTTTCCTGGAGTTGTATTATTTTGATTTGTATTGTAGTAGCACCTAGAGGGTCCAAAATGCTAGGCCCTGTACACATAATAAAATAGTCTCTACTTTGAAGGGCTTATAATCTAACTAAACAAGACAGAGAAAGTGTGGTGGGGAAACAGAGGCAAAATACCCAAGATCTCATAGTAAGTCAGTGGCAAGAGCTGTAGTAGAACTCTGGTCTCCTGAGTCCACAGCTAAGGCTCCATTGACTGGACCACTCTGCCACACTTTGATAGGCTGAATGGCAAGAAATAGGAACTCATCCCTAGCAAGTAGATAGTAGCACATGTAACAAACTACTTCTGAGTCTGCAAATACTCCAGGCTTACTTAACATCGCATTCAATTGTTTAAAACTAAAGGTGGGCTCAGCCTGCAATATTTAGATCTAGGACTGGATTGCAAATGTCTCAGAGTCTGAAATGGCTGTTCAGCTCCAGAAGATTTGTTTGGGCTCATCTGAATAGGCAACGGCTCTCTCTAGTATAATCTTTTTCACATGGTATTAAAGTCAGCAATAGTTGGGGAAGAAATTACTATTATTATTTATTAACTCTTGGCTCACAGAGAACCATTAGGGCCATTAGAACCAGGGAAAAGAATACTGTCTGGAGTTTAAGACTGAGTCACTGCTGCCGCTTAAGGTTAATAAAAAGGGCTCTTCCTGATGCCTAAAAAAGTAAGGGAAATTGATTTCCTCTTGGTGCCACAGTGTCTTCACAAAATTTCAATAGTGCAGACCATGGTGGTATCAGCCAGCACTTGTTTTAAAGTATGTCTGTAAAAAATCCACAGTGAGATTCCTGCATCTCGGGTCACAGTAGAGTGTGTCTATTAACAAGTTCCAGCTGCTTTATGGAGTTTCACTAACCATTTGTGGATCTTTATTTTTTTCCAGAAAAAAGAAAAAAAAAGCCACCTTTAAAATGCCTTTCTTTTCTTCTGGAGGTATATTAAACCTTTAAATCTTTTTCAAAAGTTCACATTAAATGCTCCCTTTGTATCCGTGCTGAGGAAGTCTTTAATTACATTAGTGACAAAAAAAAAGAGTTTTGATTTCACTCTGAATTACTCCGTGATGGTGCTATCTCCTCTGCCCATGTTGTTTGCATTTCTTTTCTCAGCATGATGTCTCTTTTCATGCCACGTTTCATGATATAAAAACACTACTCATATATTTTATCCTGTATATAATGGAAATCACTTCAAGCCAGGGGGTACTGCAGCGCCCCCTGAACCAGCACCTATGTATTTTTCATGCACACATATTGCAAAACACATAGGACATGATTCCTGGGTCTGGCTGAGTTATGCTTGCTGCAGCATTCGGGTGGAGCGGAGAACTGGTGCTCAGTCAGCTTTCTTGTGCCTCTGGTTCTGGAACCAGCCAGGAGCCATCCCAGCCCGCTGTGTAAATTACAGCAGTCGCTGGCTATGATGTGCTCTAACTTTGGTTGTCAGTAACAGTCCTGTACGGACCACTGGAGTTTAAGAAGCTCCAGCCATGGCTCTGGCTCGCCAAATGCTGGAGCCAGCTACACAGGCTTTAACCACTTAAGTATTCCCTTACGTAAAGGGACATCCCAGTTGCCGCATCAGGACAGCTTTCCAATTACTTTGCTTTGCCTGAACACTTCAGAGCTGCCAGAATGGGGGCTGAGGAGCTGGACAGTGTTCCCAGTCTAACTTACTTGAATAAGAAAATCTCTGAATGAAGAAAGAGCAAATAGAAAGGCTCAAATTTTCAACTGTAGGGACCTAAGGTTAGGTACATCTAGCGGTGGGGACCTAACTTTAGGTCTCAAAGCCTCAAAATTTGGACCTAAATCTTCATGAGAGAGAACACAGTGACCACTGTCATATATTGTATTTGAATTTAAGGGGAGCAGGCAAGGAAAGTGCTCTGCATTTAAAGGTGTCGTACAAGAAAATCAACATCCCCTTGAAGTTACATATTATAATGAATAAAACTCACGTTTGACCCTTTGCCAGGTGATAGGTTAACAAAAAGAAAAAAATAAACTACAAGGTTTCTTGCAAGTTGTTAGTCTGACACTCTTTTATTTATCCTGCTAATCTGGATCTGTCTGAATGCACAAAACCCTTGAAACCAGTTTAGCATTTTGAAAATTTGCCTAGTACATAATTTCCGCATCTATTTCGAACTCCAGCAATTAATACTTGATAGAATATTAACTTGTCTAACTTTAGTTTCTCTCTTTCCATCCATATAGTCTATGGACATAGTCATCACTGTAGCTAAGGAAGCCAAATGAGGAAAAAGAGCATTATAATCATTATCTATTCAGGACAGAACTTGATAGAAATCTAGGGCATTGCCATGACAATTCCAAACACTGGAAGTGTATGCTTTTTGTGTTTTTGTAGATAATTGTGATAAGTGTGCTTGTTCTGAACAAATAAATATCCAAATCTTGGGAAAATTCATGTCCTTCTTCCACATGGCTATTCTTTTGATTAAAGTAGAAAAAAAGGCAAATTAGTTCTAATTTTCATGAAATTGTGCATGCCTCTAAATTAAGGGAGTGCACCTGGAACTTTGTAGCTCTCAAGTAAAATTAATAATTAACTGTTCCTTACCAACATCAATATGTTTATATTATGGTCATGGGATTCTCTCAGATGCCTAAATTATTTAATACATTAATTTTTTATCTCTACCAAAGACTCTGTGTAGCCTGCTATATAAAGTTGCTGAGTTTAGAAGGTGGCAGATTCCAGTCATATTGGTATTGTGTTTTAATCAAAATACTGTTAGGACACATCATAGTCATTACTCAGGATATGTTTACATGACACACACTACAGCTGCAGTTCTGTAGCTATACTGCTATTGTGTAGACACTACAATGGAAGGGGTTTTCCATTGCTGCAGTAAACCCACCCCTTCCAGAGGCGGTGATTAGGTTGATGGAAGAATGCATCCATCGCTCTAGCTGCAGCTACAGTGGGGGCTAGGTCAACCTAACTATGTCACCTAGGGCATGAAATTCTTCACATTCCTGAGCAATGTAGCTAGGTTGACTTAAGTTTTAAGTGTAGACCAGGCCTCAGGCAAAACTCCCAATGAAGTCAAGGAAGTATCATTTGTCCTTGACTTCTACTTTCAGGAATGATAGCAAGAGTGTAGGCTTACAGTTAATAGATAGGCAGCAAAATACACAGCCTGTCTTATTCCCCTTCTGTTCTCTTCAATGGCACTTTCAAGGTTTGTGCCATCTAAGGCTGCAGCCCCAGAGGACAAGGCAGACCTGAGAAATCATCTAAAAACCTGAGCTTCATTGAGAGAAAACACAAAGATGGAGAAAATATTTGCCAAACAGAAAAGCAGCTACACCCACATAAACTCCTAGTCAATGGGATTTTGGCCTGAGTACAGGCCAGGGGAGTCTGTAAAGCAGGGGTTCTCAAACTGGGGGTCGGGACCCTTCAGGGGGTTATGAGGTTATTACATGGGGGGTCACGAGCTGTCAGCCTCCACCCCAAACCCCACTTTGCATCCAGAATTTATAATGGTATTAAATATATGAAAAAGTGTTTTTAATTTATAAGGGTGGGGTCACACTCATAGACTAGCTACGTGAAAGGGGTCACCAGTACAAATGTTTGAGAACCACTGCTGTAAAGGGTGGCATAGCCAGTATTCGCTGACTAGGTCACTCTGCTGCTAATTTAAGCAAAAGGTTGGTGCTGTCAAGATATGCTCCAGCCCTTTCATCTCTGAGGTGCCTCCCTGCCTGCCTCAGTATCAGCCTCCTCTTTCCTTGGCCATCGTTTGCTCCTTATGAATCTCCTCTCTCCCCATAGGGGATGCTATTAAATGGCTGGGAGGACCCATGATGATGCTGGCAACAGATCCCTCTCTTCTGCTTTCAGCAGTTAGAGCAACAAAACAGACACTCTCCCCTTTTTGGAGGAGAGGTTCATTCAAGAGGTGGAAACAGCAAAAGGGTCTGCCACCAGGGAAGGAATGGAACTCCTGGCCCTGCTTTCAGCAGAGGGAGATGAGCTGGCTCCCAGAAAGCCTCATATGTGGGAAGAAGAAAGAGGGGAATGGATGCTCTGAGAAAACTGTATATAGGGGACTCTGAGCAAACCCCATTCTGTGTGTGTTTGGAAGATGGAGGTTTTGCAGTTCCTAGGAAGCCCCTATATGTGTGTGGGAGAGGAGGAGCAGAGAGGGATGCAGGTCCCTGCAAGCCCTCATGGGGGGAAATAAGGGGGATGAAAGTCCCTAGTAAGCTCCGATAGGCATGTTAAGTGGACAAAGGAGTGGACACTCCCCCAGTAAGTTTCCTTATACTGGGGGTGGAGAGAGGGGACCACTGGAAGGTCCCAACAAGCTCTTTTGGGTGTGGGGGGAAGACAAGATGTGGAGGCCCCCAACTAGCTACTCCATTGAGGGAGGAAAAAGAGAGAATTAAGGGCCTCATTTAGCTTCCAAGTGAGGTGAGGCAAGAGAGAGAGAGAGTGTGTGTGAGGCTACTGGCCCTTATGTGTCTGGTGAGAAAGAGATAGGGGGAGTTGAGGCTCCAGAAGGAAAAAGAAGCAAGAGTCCCTAGGTCGCCCCTGCTTGCCAACGTATCTTCATCTTATTGAGATCAGGGTAAAGATTGTGTATGATTTAGAAGGACTGGCTTTGTGTAGTATGGGTGGTTGTATGCTGGAGTGGAAAGGGAGCTGGTTGTGGAGGCGAGGAGTCTGTGAGTGTGTTTGGGTAGTGTGATGTTTGAATGCTAAGGCATGTGCGCTCAGGTTGGGTGGGTTATTAATGGTGGCTTAATTAATGATTCCCTTAATTTTTAGTGACTGAGTCAATAGGGGCTGCACAACCCTAACACTGAGTTATCTAATTTTTTGTGTGAAAATAGAAACCGATGGTTTAAATCTCTGAGGGTGTAATTTAGGTCTGGCTGAGGAGTGAGCACCCAACAAGGTCCTGAGGTTGAGCGAGTCATCTGCATTCCCCCAGTACATGTGGAGTAGATACACAGGTGGCCAGTACAAGTCTAGCTGGTTAGTTCATAGACATGCTGAGAACCTAGAAGTTTTATTAAATTCCATCCTCGTTTCATGAGTCTGGTTGGCTTTGCCTAGTTATTGTACCCTGTGTTTTAGTAATTGAACATTATCCTTTCATACTAGTATACTTACTGTTTTTCTCTTACAACTTTCTAGAGAAAGATCCCAGAGATACAGGCCTCTCTGTCTAAGGCCAGGTCTAAACTACAAACTTATATCTGTGTAACTACATCGCTCAGG